>NW_022196909.1:68898647-68904703 GCF_008632895.1 Mastomys coucha | reverse complement strand
AAGCAAAACCAATGTCTGGGATCCAACTCACAATCTTCTGGGCTCCTCTAAGGGCTTTGGCCACTTCTGCAGATCTGCCCTATGTAGCACACATCTTGTCTTCTGGGCTCCAGATGCCTGTACTCCACTGCTGCTGCTGTCCTTGGTGGTCATTGCATGGTACTGGCATTCCCAAAACACTGCTGTATCTAGGCTTCACCAATAGCCTTTCTTAGACTGTCTTCACAGTGCCAAGCCTCAACTCCTTTGCATGACACCTTCAGTCCTGGGCCATCAATTGCAAACTGAGGCTGCACCTTCACTTATGGCCTTCCATAGCCTCTCACTGTGCCGAGCCTCAGCTGCTCTTCATGACCTCTTCATGCTATCAAAACCAGTACCACCTGGATAACTGTTACACATTACCAAGTTCTGCTGCAGAACTTGGTATAACTTTGGCTATCTCTGGAACACAGCCTCTTTGTGCTCTCAGAAAACACTTCCCAGAAAATGTCACCTCAATGATGCTAGTATCTTCTTAATCACTGCTAATTTCTTAGCTCCAGCAAACCAGCATCAATAGTCCCAGTAATGCAAAGTTTTCACTTTAGTAGTTCTGGTATCTTGTTAATCACAGCTGATACTTCAGCCCCAGCTAACCAGAACCACAGAATCTTCACAATCAAAACAACATGGCCCTGATAAGAGTCTTTAATCTTCCCTCTGAAATTTCACAATGCCTGACAAAGTAGCCTTACATAGAGTCTTCCAATTTAATCAAGAACCTTCATTTTTACTTCTTCTCTAGCTAGCTTCTTTTATATTCTTCTATATCTTCTTCTTATGTCTTACTTATTACTACTTACATCTTATTAGTTACATCTTACATCTGTCCTTATATCTTACTTCTATATCTACATCTTCTCTCCTATCCCATTACCAGCCCCAATTCTACATACTCACTCCTAATTCTCTCCTAACCCATCACCAGCCCTAATTCTACATACTTACTATCTCTACATACTTACTCAATACTCCTCCAGCCCCCAGCCCTTGTGGGTTAAATACTTTCCCTGGTCCCAATCAGCATCAGCTACATGGCAAAGCATAATAGGCTACGAGAAATCATGCCAGCTTGCATCATAAACTAGAGGCACACAGCTTTTCCAACTGAGGCTTGTTTATCTCAATGCTCTCTGCTCTGGCCGGAGACCAGGTGTTCAATATATATAGGGTGGCAGCTGTGGCTCCCCACACACAGTGGCTATACAAGTTTGCATTCCAGCCAGCAATAAAACAATGTTCACCTTACTCTAGATCCTCACAAGACTGAACTGTCCCTTGTTTTATTGATCTCAGCCACTGTGATAGATGTAAGGTAAAATCTCAAAGTCCTTTGGATTTCCATGTCTCTGAATACTGAACATTTCTTAGACAGTTGTGTTTCCTCTATTAAGAATTCACTGTTGGCCAGGTGGTGGTGGTGCACGCCTTTAATCCCAGCCCTTGGGAGGCAGAGGCAGGTGGATTTCTGAGTTCGAGGCCAGCCTGGTCTACAGAGTGAGTTCCAGGACAGCCAGAGCTACACAGAGAAACCCTGTCTCGAAAAAACCAAAAAAAAAAAAAAGAATTCACTGTTTACATCTCATTTTTAAGGAGATTATATGGTTTTGGTACCAAGTTTCTTGAATTCTCTTTATATTTTGACTGTAAGTCTTCAATTAGATATGGTTTGGAAAAAAATCTTTCCCCATTCAGTAAGTTGTTCCTTTATTCAACTAATAGTGTCCTTTTCCTTACAGAGGATTTCAGTTTCTTGAGGTCCCATTCTTTAATTGTTGATCTTAGTGCCTCTGCTATTGGTATTCTATTCAGAAAGTCTTTTCCAGTGCCAATGACTTCAAGACTATTCCCCAACTTTCTCTTCTATCAGTGCATCTGCTTTTATTTTGAAGTCTTTTATCCATTGGAGTCAGTGTCTAGTTAAGGATATAGTAGAAAGTGCTTCTCTTCAATGTTAGGCTCAGTTACATGATAGGGATAAACATTTCACCAAGAATTCACCCTCCATTAGCCAGATGAAGATGTCCTCCTGTGAAAGACTCAAAAAGGAAGGATGACTTCAGGGAAAATAGGTTACAATGCCAAGTCCTACTAGAAGGAAGTGTAACCTGAGTCACAAGGAGCAGGCAGGGAACAAACCTGAATATATGGTGATGTTTGCTCTTCTGGATTCTTTTTTTTTTTTTTAATTTTTTTTCTTTATTTATATGCGAATTTCTCCATTCCCAGTTTCCCCTCCAAAAAACAAAAAAACACAAACAAACAAAAATAAACCCCTGTTGCCTCCCCCCTCCCCATGCCTGCCACCCCGCCCTCTCCCACTTTCTGGCCCTGGCATTCCCCTACACTGGGGCACAGAACCTTCACAGGGCCGAGGTCCTCTCCTCCTATTGATGATCGATTTTGCAATCCTCTACCATACACATGCTGCTTGAACAATCAGACCCCTCTATGTGCAGTCCTTGGTTGGTGGTTGAGACCCTGGGAGCTCCGAGGGTACTAGTTAGTTCATGTTGTTGTTCGTCCTAAGGGGCTACAAACCCTTCTGGATTCTTTACAGACACTAAATATAATCTTCACACCCTCAACTGTTGAAAATATTATCAATGTTTTATGGAAGGGTAGTTGAGCTTAGAGATTCAAATGCTCACTCAAGGACACATGTCACTAAAATCTGAACAGACTCCTCAGCTTGTCTTGTGGCCCACCATGCACCATAAGGAAATTGTCAGCCATAGAGAATTGCTGAAATACTGAGAAACTGAGATTACACTGAGAGGTATACAAAGGAGATGAGGACCCAAAGAAGTTAGTTTAGTATATCCTGCCTACCCTGCAAATGATGTCTTGCTAAAAGCACATCACACTGGCCCCTTCATGATCCTGAGGTACATTAAAGACAGTCCAGCTGGACTCTTTCCAACCATACCTACGCACATAGTAAACTGAAATCTAGATTTTACTCACTAAAGAGGGCCAGGTTTTTTGTTTGTTATTTTGATTTTTGATTTTTGTCAATTTGATTGAGTCATCTGGGAGGAGGGAATCAATTGATATATTTCTTGCATCAGCTTGGCCCAAAGAAAGTCTGTGCATGCACTTTAATGATTAATGCTTAATGTGGGTGTCCTCACCCCTCTGTTGGCTGTGACATGATTGGCCAGAAGATTCTGAGCTATATAAGAAAGGTACTTTATATAACACAAGCCAGGCAGAGCTGGACATTGAGCAGACTTTCTTCATAGCCTCTGCTTTAATTCATGCCTCCAGGTTCCTGCCTTGACTTCTCTTCATAATCAACTAAGGTAAACAAAGAACAAACAAACAAAAGCCCACCCCTGCCCAGGTTGCTTTTGACCTTTATAGTTTATCCCAGAACTAGAAAAATAAGAACACAAGGACATGCATTTACTATCTTCAATTGTAACCTTAGGAAAGTGTGTGTGTGTGTGTGTGTGTGTGTGTGTGTGTGTGTGTGTGTGTGTGTGTTATAGATGGGGTGTGGGGGGATGCCACGGACTGGGTTCATTGCAGGGACCTCCTGTTCTGCGGGATGAGAGTTCTGGTCAGGTGGGCAAAAAAATCTGTGAGTGACAGACAGAGTCAACACAAAGAAGTACTGAGTCTGAATGTAGTTCTTAAAAATGACATGAGGATTTTAAAGTCATTACAAGATAGAGATGAAAAAATCTGGCAGCTCAACAGCTGAGGTACAACTGAGGTCATCTGAAACACACTGGGTCTAAAGCAGCAGCCATCTCCTCTGGACTAGTGCAGCACCCCCGGGCTCTGAGCATGCTCAGGCCCATGTGGCTTGGCCGGAGTTCCTGGGTGGGGGCTGTGGGTATACCAGCCAGGAGGGTAGAGGCTCGAATCTCGAATCTTGAATGCTGACTGCTGCACACTGTCTCACACACACACACACTCTCTGCTTAAGGTCCTGCCCATCCTTAGTAAAATGCCCACTATGTTACTCTTCTGGGCTAGTAGAGACATGTCTCTTTCTTGCTAATTCCTAGGAGTGGTTCAGCTGCAGTACATGACTGAGAAAGAGGATTCTACTTGACTTTGCTCTGGGATAAGTCTCCCATTCTGTAAACTTCAATGCCCTATTCACAATACCAAAGGCAATTAGTCTGGATGGGTAACATTCTTTACAAAATTCCAAGCCAGGGTTTGGCTAAGATGTTGGAACATTGGTAAAGGTCAGAGAGCAGATGTCCAATTTTGTCTAGATATTAATAAATCATATCTTGGCACCTACCATGCTTCACAAGGACAAATCTGGGCTACCTCTGAGTTAGGGGATGCCACGACTGACTGAATACCCAGGAGGCACAAACTCCCTTTGAAGTCATAACACCTCTTGTCTGCGATCAGGCTTTTGCCCCTGATACTGCAGATGTAACTGGAGTAGATGAGTGAGCATGGCAGGGGGTGTCTATGTAGTCCTATGTCTGAGTGTGTTTATGCATAGTCTTTTTCTATCTTTCATAAAAAAATTATATAGTGAGTTCTTGCCCCATGGAAAGAGAGTGGAATTTTGGACCCTCAATGTCCCCTGTGGTTTCACAGGAGAATTACTTCTTGACTTTATTCTAGAATCAAGTGAACTTACAAAAATACAGTGGAGGAGGGAAGGGGGGTCTCTCCTATGTGATATTTAGAGAATGTATCAGTAAATTTTCCATATCTGTAATATAGTTCTTATGAAAAACAACTTAGAAGGACTAAATATTTGTTTGGGTTCATAGTGTTGAAGGCTGTAGCATGTGATACTTATGGCCTTGTGATAACTTTGTCTGTACTGGGGTCAAATATCATGAGAAAGAATGTATGGATTGCTTCATGATAGCCAGAGAACAAATGGACAAAGCCAGGGGTTCCCAATATCCTCTTCAAGGCCATGCCTCTAATGACCTAATTTCCTTCTCTTATAGTCCACCTCTGAAAAATTCTCAACAGCTCCCTCTAGAGATTCTGCTAAGCAGCAAATCCTGGATAACAATGAGACTTTGGAAGAATATTGAAATTCAAAACTCAGGACCCACAGAAAGCTCCAAATGTTCACATCTTTTCCAGAATGCAAAGTCTAGTGTACATCCAAAAGTTGATTGAGACTCTGGGCAGAGTTGCTCAGCCATCTTGGGTGTAGCAAAAGTTGCTCAGAATCTCAAACAGTGGCACATGTGCAATAAAACAGAAAATATAAGGAACTTAAGTACTTGGCAGTATCACTAAGTAACTGACTAAGCATACTTTTCCAAGAAGTCCTATAGTGTGCAATACTAAATGTTTTTATTCTCAGGGCCAGTAAGTATAAGTATTTAGCACAAAGCTAACTTTTAAAAATGAAGTAGTCAGTTTTGCTTTTATAGCTAAACTAAAGAAAACAAAATGGTAATGTAAGGATAACTTTTTGGTGCTATTTTGCTATTCTGCTCCTAACATCGGAAACTGTGATAGTTTGAATGAGAATAGCCTCCAGAGGCTTACATATTTAATGATTAGTCATCAAAGAGTGACACCCTTTGAAAAGAAGTGTATAAGTGTTGCCTTAGCCCATGCCATGTCTCAGCTTCCCCTGTTGGCTCACAGATCATTGTATAACTCTTAGCTAATTATTATCATGGCTGTCTTCTGCCATTTAAATTAATTAAATGATTTCATATATATGTATATATGAGTTGCCTTGTTCATGGTGTCTCTTCACAGCAATAAAACCATAACTAAGACAAAAGCAATTATTTATAAATCCACCCTATAATAATAGGTACTCTACAATTACAACTGCCATAACAATCACAGTCCTTTCTGAAACAAGGAAGGCCATATAAGAACACACACACTTTTCTTCTCTTTCAGAGGCACCCAGTTTTATTACCAACACACACATCTGGCAGTTTACAACCTTCATAACTCTAATGCTGAAGGCTTCAAACTCTTCCAGCTTCTGCACAAAATACAAGGCAGCACAAATATATATATGCATATATATATATATATATATATAT
>NW_022196909.1:68890857-68898637 GCF_008632895.1 Mastomys coucha | reverse complement strand
TATATATATAGAGAGAGAGAGAGAGAGAGAGAGACATTGACATGGGTGAATTTAAAATCTTGTTAGATAGCACTAGGCAAATTCTTTTTTAAAAAAATATTTATTTATTCATTTAATATATATGAGTACACTGTTGCTATCTTCAGACACACCAGAAGAGGGCATTGGAACCCATTACAGATAGTTGTGAGCACCATGCTGGGAATTGAACTCAGGACCTCTAAAAGAGCAGTCAATGCTCTTAACCACTGAGCCATCTCTCCAGCCCCAATTATACAAATTCTTAATTCGGGAATTATGTTTATAAGCAAAAATTTTTCATCAATACTTCCACTTTTAAAAAATCCAGTAAGCTCTTCATTCTTATTACAAAGCAACTGAATTCTAGAAGCTGGTGAACGTTAACTAGAGGCCCAAATATCACTCCTGCATCACGCATTTTATTTATCAAGCAGCAAGCACAGCAGAAAGTTAAAAGCTCATCCAACAGCTTGCAGAAGGAAGAATAAGGGACTAGCTATCCTATCCATATCCCAGGTGTACCTTCAGTAGCCAGCTTTCTTCTAGCCAAGGCCTCAAATTATATACAAATCACCAGAATGCAGCATAATATCACACCAAGGCTGGCTGAGTATAAAAACAGACATAACAATAGAGAGAGCATGAATCTGGGTCCAGGCCTGTGTTTCTTCCACAAGAGTCAAAACTGGGTCTATGGTCCTACAGAAGCAATGGTTTATTACCTCCAAAGGCCAAGTGATGTCCCTGTTATAGGCTGCACCGTGGGGTGTGTTGATGTCTGGGGTCTGTACAGAACTGGCCTTATCCGTCACCTGAGCATTGTAGGAGAGCTGGTCCTGGAAGCATAAAGCTGGAGAGCTGGCACTGCCCATATCAGCTGTAGTACTCATGAAATTAGGCTTCACACCTTGCAGGAGGTGTAGAGAAATACTGAGACTACGAGCATGAGAGAGCTAGCCCTGCCACTCATCTCCCATGAACAAAGGAGAGATATCCTCCTCCCCCTTCACCTCTCAACACCTTCAGCAGGAATAAGACTTGTCCCTTGGCTCATGAAAGCAGGAGTACTGCCCCTGCCCCTCAACATCTGAAGCACTCAGGAGAGCAGTCCCTAGGCAGCAGAGTAGAGATGATCCTGGTGGCAGGGGCATGTTTGAGTCAGCCCGGAGGGCATGAGCATGGGAGTTCAGATGCTGCCACTTGTCTACTGTGTGGTGGCATGTGGAAGGAAGAGATGTACCCCCACATAGCCCTTGCCACTTATGACAGACAGAAGAGATGTCCCTGCCCCTTACCTGCTGCAGCACTTGTCGCTGGCCCTGCCTCTCACCTGGGCAGTACAATAGAGTTGGTCCTGGATGTGAAGGCTGAGGTGATCCAGCCCAGGAGTGTGAATGTGGGAAAGCCAGCCCTTCCTCTTGCTTGCTGTGTGGTGGTATCAGCAAGGGAGAGATCCCCTTCCCTTGTACTCGGCCATCTATGACAAACAGAAGAGCTGGCCATGGGTTCATGAGAGCAGGAGAGCTGGTCCTGTTCCTCACCTGCTGCAGCATCCAGAAGAGCAGGCCCTGCACCTCACCTGGGCAGCACAGTAAAGCTGATTCTGATGGCAAGGGTAGTGCAAGCAAGCTGACCCTGGGGGGGCGGGGGTGAGCATGGGAGAGCTTGCCATGCAATGTGTCTGCTTGCAGCAGCCTCAGTGAACAAGAGAAACTTTCCCCCAACCTCACCCCTTTACTTCTATGGATGGCAGGAAAGCTGACTCTGGTGGAGTCGTGAGAGCAGGAAAACTGGTTATGTCCCTCACTAGCTGCAATACACAGGCAAGTGGGCCCTGTACCTCTCCTGGGAAGCAAGATGAGGTGGCTCCAGTTGTGTGGGTTGCTGGTGTGCCAGCCACACGGCTGTGAAAGTAGGAAAGCCTGTGGGCTAAACAGATCAAATTCCTCTCAGACCCAGATCCAGGGTTTGGAATTGGCCCACACCAACATTTACCCCATTAATGAACTGCTGAAGTGTAAGAAGGGGCCTGTCCTACAGATCCAAACTACAGGATCTCCATGACACAGGACAACAACAGGCTATCTGAGAGAAGGCTAGGTCTGCTGAGTTTGTCAAGCAGCTGAAAGTACTTGCCATCCAGTCTGATGATCTGAGTTCAACCCTCTAGGACTCCACATGGTTGAAATAGAGAATTGACTCCTCCCCTAAGTTGTCCTCTGTCCTCCACAAACAGAAAGTTACACACACACACACACATACACACACACACACACACATATGTATGAATATATATATATTCATATATATATGAATATATATATATACATACATACATATATATACACACATACATACATACATGCATACATACATACATACATACATACATGCATACATACATGTTACCGCCCAGCAGTAACAATAAAGAAGGATTATTCTGGAAAATGGAGTTGGGAGGAGGTAGGATAGTCATAATTATACCTTACTTACGTGGGAGACTTTATAAAAATTAGACAGGAGTTGTGATCACTTCAGCCATCTTGAATTTAATGCTCTCTTTGTTACAAACCAACAGGTAGAATAGATGAGGCAAAACCCCTCCCCCAAGTTCATCAGCATGCCGGCCCAATCAGAGGCTTCTTTGGTCTTTGTAGAGGCGGGACTTCTGATGTAACTGGAACCAGGAGCAAGGCGTGGCAAATAGCAGGAGGTGGGCAGAGAGGTGTTGTTATGAAAGGCAGCCCTCAAGCCAGGAGGGTTACACATACATACTTGTAATTTTGCTTATAAAAGAGTCAAGAAGGATGAAAGTTGAAAAGGACACCCAAGGTTGATGTCTAGCCTTAATATGGACACATATGGACACAAGTCTGCATAAACACAAAAAGGCACCCCATGCCCTGCACAATACACACAAAAAAATTACAAGAAAGTAATATTTCAAATCAATGTCAATATCACGACTGCAAAAGACAACCAAGGGTCTGTTATAACTACCATAAAATGAGCAAATATGTGACAGAGAGATGGGAAAGACAGAGTATGTGGTGGACAGATGGGACAGAAAGTGAAGCTGAGTGGGCAGTGTACTGTGGAGAACAGTGGAACTGGAGATGTGACTGTGGTGAGGAGCAGGCTGACATGAGGAGCCTGTGCAAGTACTTGAATCCATGATGATGAGTGTGCTTAAGAACCATCAAGAAATGTAGCTTTTGAAAGGCCTGAGTGAAGTTCATCTGTTTTAATGTAGACAGTTTCTCCTTCTAAAGCCTGGAAAAATGGAGTTAATGTCCACTGACCACATTTTCCACAGGGCATCCTCTCAGTAAGTTAAATGGTGAGTCTAGCTTCTAACCCTGGAGCTCCAACACAAATGCTCACAGGAGATGCCCGCGTAGGGATGTCTTCCAAAAGTTTACCCCCCACCATCGATAGACAAGCATCTTCTGTCTCCTCAAAGCCTCCAGGACACATGCAGACAAATCTCCCAGTGTTGTAGCAGTTTTCATTTTGCCTCTTATGTGATTTTTCTGCTAGTGAGCTTTCATTCATCACTCTACACCATCTACAAATCTTAGTGTAGCCAGAAATACACTTTTTACAATGAGGCAGACCTGTTCCTGTGCAGACTGCAAAGGTGGAATCACATTCTTTGTCTGTATATGACCCATAGACATTCTTACATTACTGTACATCACTTCATAGAGGCATCTCTGCCACATATCCTTCCAACATCCACATGTATCCAACCCTCGGTACAGACTGTACCAGTCATTCTGCTCTGGCTGTTAGCTGCATATTATGGAATAAACAGATCTGTATCAGTCTCTTGGGAATGCTGAAATAAAAACAAATAGTGTGAAGCATAAATAGGAGGGATTTTTGTGGTATGGTCCTAAGGGCTAGAATTCAAGATCAAGATGTGCACATAGCTAGCTTCTCTTTTACTTCTCTTAGCTGGTAGATGTCTTGTTCATGTCTACCTGTCACATTGGACTAGTACTCTCTCTGAAGTAGTTCATAATCTATATGCCACAACCTCAAAAGCCCATCAGAAAACACAGATATTTACATTATGATTCTTTAAAAAAAGTAGCAAAATTACAGTTATGAAGTAGCAACAAGAATAATTTTATGGTTGGAGTCATAATAAACTGTATTAAAGAGTCACAGAATTAAGAAAGTTGAGAACCACTGTTCTAAAGACATTGCTTTAACATAATGACTGCTTAAAGGCCATGTTCACAAACACAATGATATTCTGAGGTACAAGATGTTAGGATCTAAACATATAAGTAAGTTATGACCCTAAGGAGTAAATTTTACATAACAAGATCACAACTGACTTGGGTTGGCTAGGGCCTAAGAAAATGGCTTCTAATACTACACTTCAATCTGACCTTCCTCTTCATCTTGGGAAAAAGTGTCATGTCTGAGTTTATCAGGATTTTTTTTTTCCTGCTCAACCTGCCAATTAAGGTTGAGAGCTGAGAGTGAAACACCTTCCCACTACTCTCTCTATCCCCCCACCCTCCCAGGAGTCAATGCCCTTTTTTCTGCTTGATCTATATATGATACAACCTGTCTTGGAGCCCTACCTATAGAGCTACTCAGAAAAGCCTGTGTCTCCAACATGATTGTCCAGTTGGCCAAAGCCAATTGTTTCCCATCTAGCTCTGAATTCTTGTTTCAAAGTGCTTTTGCCAAGCTAACCACCTTGATATAACTCTATCCTATTTACACCCCTAGATCCCATGATGCTTTTCTCTCAGTTCTGCTCTGTAATGCTCATTCCAGACGACCACAGATAACGGGCAATGTACAGGCAAGATTCACCTCCTCGTGTCAGAACTTTCAGGTTTCATAGAAAATTCTATTGAGGTATTGAAGACAGAGCATCAGATTTGCTGGGTGTTGGGTTACTCCCTCTGTTTACTATTACTCTGAAGTAATTTTTGTTATTTGTTTGGTTCCTTATATACACTTACCTACAATTATAGTCATACTGCTTCCTGAGAAGTTCTTTTTACTCAGTTGGGCTTTTCTCTTTTCACTTGGTTGGGAATAAGGAAATCAGTGGGAGATTACACCGAGCTTTCTTCCTTATGCCCATTTATCACAGGCTCTGACCCTGTTCTACTTTGTTATGAGCTGGTAAACAATTCCTTTTGTGGCTGCACACGAGACAGCTTATCATCACAAGTGAAGAAATCCTATTAGTCCCCAAACAACAGAGTCTCGGAGTCTAGCTTACTTTGGAAACATTTCCCATCATGAGAGAAGCAAGTAATCCCTGCAGGTGTCCAAGAAGTAAGGCAATCCACCGCAACAGGTGCTTGCACTAACAGGAAGTCAAGAGGCGAGGCAGAGGTGATCTGAGATTGATTCTTTCTCACGGACAATGCCAATCTATAATAATGTTAAATAATATTAGTCATTGCACATGTTCCCATAGTCTTTGCCAAAACATTACATGCAGAGCACATCTATGACGCAAATGTCTTCTGAGTACTGATCATTGAGAAAATGCTGTTAATATTTGACTACAGAAGAGTTACTGAGCTGATCTCACCATTGCTTTTCTGCTTCTTATAAATAACTTTCTTGAAGCACTCAATGTACTCTCCATTTAGTAGAAAGCAAAGCACTGATTTTAAGCATAGAATTTAAAGTTTTCAATGAAATACTTTTGATTTAGAACAAAACCCAAATTATCTCAAAGTTTGCCAGACTTGCCTTATGAGCTCATCCTGTGTTATGAGCCCCTTATGACTGCCCACATTCAGGTTTCCTGTGAGTCCAACGTATGCTCCAGCACTGGGGTTTAGAATCTACTACTTGTTCTGCCTGCATACCCTTTGCCACAACATTCACTATCATGATATCTTAAGTCTCAGAGAGTTTCTCTGACTTCTTAACCATCAACCCAGCATTCTCATTACCCACTGACTCCCTATTTTTTTTTCCCAGCATAGCACCTGTTATAATCTTATGTACTGTTACCTGTATCTTTGCATTGGAGTAGAAGCTTCTCATCATGACATCAATGCTCATACCATGGCTAGCACATAGAAAGTATTCAGTTATTACTACATACATTGATATAGGGAGGTCATATGGATAGGAAGCTGTTATGATATCATGTCTATAGCATTTGACTAAAACTGAATTGCCCCATAGTTTTGTACTATGAATAATTGCCATCTGTAGGCATATATTTTTTAATTTTTTAGTCATAAATTTTTTCAGCCTATTTTAATAAGGGTTCAATCTCTCCTCTTGCCTACCACCCACCAGAGATAGTAGAAGAGAAAAGTTATTAGGATATGGGGAAAGTGGACCTGTTTAACAATAGTTCTTTGGAGATGAGTTCAATCTTCTTTGTCAGCAGTTCAAATCAGCAACTACAGTCCAGTCCTCTCAGCAGGTAGATACCACATGCCAAAACAGCATATGTAGTTCAATCCTGAAGAAACCACAAGGCTCACCAACTGGCCTGAAGCCACTGAAGCAGCAAGAAGCCTTAGGAATCTTGGCTAGTTTCTCTCAATGGCAGTGTTACCATAAGGGGAACTCAACAATGCTGTGTAAGGCAAACCAATACATGTGTGTCATTAGCAAAGAATAGAGAGGCAGAAAAAAATCAAACCAATGCTCTTGTTCCCACTATCTGTGGAGTCATATACATATATTCCCTCATCACACATTCTTTCACATGTCTTTTATAGCAAAACATCCTTTCACTTGTGTCTGCTCCAGGAAAACAGTTTTTCAGGTGCCTGCCTTAGCAAAGCATACTTTTCTCTGTGCCCAAGCAAAACATTATTTGACATAACTGACTTTCCAAAGAATCTAGAAGCTTCCACTTCAGCCATCTTCACTACTTCACAGGCCTCACAAGCTGCTCATTCTTTTCAAATGTGTCCAGATGAGGATGGGACTTTAGTCTACTCTGGTTTTTTCCTTCTCAGAATTCATTCTACTCCCTCTTGGGAAGTTCAGTAAGAAGTTCTGAGGCATTTGTACATGAACAGTAGAACTCACAAATAAGGCATCGCTTAAATCACATTTTGTAATATCAAGTGCCCATCCATATTAACAGTGTCAATGAACATCCAGAACAGTTTGAAGAAATGGCCCATAAAGAGAAAGTGTACCATTGGTTCAACTCTCCCCTTAAGATTGATGTTATACAGACCCTAAGAGAACACAAATGCCAGCCCAGCAAAACTCTCAATTACCATAGATGGAGAAACCAAAGTACTCCATGACAAAACCAAATTTAGACAATAGATTTCCACAAATCTAGCCCCTCAAAGAAAAATAATTGGAAAATTCCAACACAAGAAGGGAAACTACATCCTAGAAAAAACAAGAAAGTAATCTTCAAACAAAACTAAAAGAAGATAGACACATGAACGGAATGCCAGCTCTAAAACTAAAAAGATAGCCACCTGAACAGAATTCCAACTCTAACTACAAAAATAGCAGGAAGCAACAATTACTTTTCCTTAATATCTATTAATATCAATGGACTCAATTCCCCAATAAAAAGACATAGACTGTCAGGCTGGGTACATAAATAGGACACAACATTTTGTTGCAAAGAGGAAACCCATTTCAGGTAAAAAGACAGACACTACCTCAGAATAAAAGGATGGCCAGTCGGTGGTGGCGCATGCCTTTAATCCAGCACTTGGGAGGCAGAGGCAGGCAGATTTCTGAGTTCGAGGCCAACCTGGTCTGCAGAGTAAGT
>NW_022196909.1:68853268-68890847 GCF_008632895.1 Mastomys coucha | reverse complement strand
ACAATTGTCCAAGCCAATGGTCCCAAGAAAAAAGCTGGAGTACCCATTCTAATATCAAATAAAATCAACTTTCAACCTAAAGTGATCAAAAAAGATAAGGAGGGACACTTCATACTCATCAAAGGTATGATCTACCAAGATGAACTCTCAATTCTGAATCTCTATGCTCCAAATGCAATGTCATCTACATTCATACAAGAAACTTTACTAAAGCACACACTACACCACACACAATAATAGTGGGAGATTTCAACACCCCACTCTATGCAATGGACCGATCATGGAAACAGAAACTAAACAAGGACACGGTGAGACTAACAGAAGTTATGAAACAGATGGATTTAACAGATATCTATAGAACTTTTTATCCTAAAACAAAAGGATATACCTTCTTCTCAGCACCTCATGGTACCTTCTCCAAAATTGACCAAAATATACTTGGTCACAGATCAGGCCTCAACAGATAAAAGAAGATTGAAATGATTCCATACATCCTATCAGATCACCATGTACTAAGGCTGCTCCTCAATAACAACATAAACAATAGGATGCCCACATACATGTGGAAGCTTAACAACACTCTACTCAATGATAACTTGGACAAGGAAGCAAGAAAGAAAGAAATTAAAGACTTTCTAGAGTTTAATGAAAATGAAGCCACAATATACCCAAACTTATATGACACAATGTAAACAGTCCTAAGAGGAAGACTCATAGCTTTAAGTGCCTCCAAAAAGAAGCTGGAGAGAACATACACCAGCAAGTTGACAGCACATCTGAAAGCTCTAGAACAAAAAATAGCAAACTCACCCAAGAGGAGTCAAAGGCAGGAAATAATCAAACTCAGGGCTAAAATCAACCAAATGGAAACAAAAAGAACTATACAATCAACCAAACCAGGAGCTGGTTCTTTGAGAAAATCAACAAAATAGATGAGCTCTTAGCCCAACTAACGAGAGGGCACAGAGACACTATCCTAAATAACAAGATCAGAAATGAAAAGATTGACATAACAACAGACACTGAGGAAATCCAAAAAATCATGAGATCCTACTACAAAAGCCTATACTCAACAAAACTGGAAAACCTGGATGAAATGGACAATTTTCTAGACAGATACCAGGTACCAAAGTTAAATCAAGATCAGATCAATGATCTAAACAGTCCCATATCTGCTAATGAAATAGAAACAGTCATTACACTCTCCGAATCAAAAAAAGCCCAGGACCAGATGGGTTTAGTGGAGAGTTTTATCAGACCATCAAAGAAAACCTAATACTAACACTCCTCAAACTATTCCACAAAACAGAAACAGAAGGTACTCTACCCAATTCAATCTATGAAGCCACAATTACTCTTATACCTAAACCACACAAAGACCTAACAAAGAACCAAAACATCAGAGCAATTTCCCTCATGAATATCAATGCAAAAATATTCAATAAAATTCTTGCAAACAGAATCCAAGAACACATCAAAATGATTATCCATCATGATCAAGTAGGCTTCATCCCAGGGATGCAGGGATGGTTCAATATACGGAAACCATCAATGTAATTCACTATAAAAACAAACTCAAAGAAAAAAACTATACGATCATCTCATTAGATGCTAAGAAAGCATTTGACAAAATCCAACATCCCTTCATGATAAAAGTCTTGGAAAGATCAGGAATTCAAGGCCCATACTTAAACATAGTAAAAGCAATATACAGAAAACCAGTAGCCAACATCAAACTAAATGGAGAGAAACTTGAGGCAATCCCACTAAAATCAGGGACTAGAAAAGGCTGCCCACTCTCTCCCTACCTATTCAATATTGTACTTGAAGTCCTAGCCAGAACAATTAGACAGCAAAAGGAGATCAAAGGGATACAAATTGGAAAAGAAGAAGTCAAATTATCACTATATGCTGATGATATGATAGTATACGTAAGTGACCCCCAAAATTCCACCAGAGAGCTCCTAAACCTGATAAACAACTTCAGCAAAGTAGCTGGATATAAAATTAACTCAAGCAAATCATAGGCCTTCCTCTACACAAAGGATAAACATGCTGAGAAATAAATTAGGGAAACAGCACCCTTCATAATAATTACAAATAATATAAAATACCTTGGTGTAACTCTAACTAAGCAAGTTAAAGATGTGTTTGTCAAAAACTTCAAGTCTCTGAAGAATATCATCCTGATTGAGCTAACCCAATCACAAAAGAAAACACATGGTATGCATTCTCTGATAAGTGGAGGTTCTATGCCCCAGTGTAGGGAAATGCCAGAGCCAGGAAGTGGGAGAGGGTGGGTTGGTGATCAGGGGGGAGGGAACAGGTTTTTTTATTTTACCATTTTTTCTTTTTTTCAGGGTGAAACTGGGAAAGGAGATAACATATGACATGTAAATAAAGAAAATATCTAATAAAAATGGAAAAAAATAGAGATCTGGTACAGTATGTTCTGGCACAGTGCAGTGCACACCTTAAACTGACTCCTTTAACATGAATTCAAGTACCAGTGCCTTAATATCTGGACATGAATTGCATTCTTAGAATTATAAGAATGAATTACCTGCTTTTAGTAGTGCTTTGTCAATCACTCAAAAAACTTATACACATTCTGATTTCATCTCTACTACTGTCCGTAATGATACACCCATTTCTAAAGCATTTGTAAGTTAAATAAATCTAAGGCAGATGAACGTTGATAACAACTCCAATAAAGAATATGCCAAAACTTAAAAAAGAAAAAAGAAAAAGAAAAAGAAAAGAAAGAGACAATTAGACAATGCTGCAGCATGACCCCAGTCAACTCTGAGACTGAAGGCAGGTTTAATTTTTTTCCAATCCACTTTTATAACATTTTAATTGCATGCAAGTATTAAGGGCCAGGAGTACAATAAGGACCGAGCCAGGCAGTAAGCAAAGTCCCATGACAGCTGTTCCCAAGGGCTCGTCAGAATGACCAAAATACCTGAGCCCACTTCCTTGTCCAAGCCCAAAATTTTGCCTGAAGCCTATTTCTTTTGTTCCACCCTAAGATTAAAATTCCTGCTTTAACCTACTTCCCAATTACAGCATAAAGTTAGATTCCTGCTTGAACTGACTTCCTCATCATGCCCTGAAATCAACCCATTTCCTTGCTCTTGGCCAATGTCAGATACGGCCCAGTGACTCCCTCCCCCCAAAAGTCTCTCCACAACAGAGAACCTCCAATGGCACTGCCTGCAATAATCTGTAAGCAACTATACCTGAGGAAGGACTTCCAAGGTGTATGTACATATCTCACTAAAATAATATCCCATCCTTATGATTTTAGGTGTATCATATTTCTTGAAGTTATAAATCTTTGAGGGATATCTCTATCCAAGTGATTGATAAGTTCCTTTAGATGAACTCTTTTCAAAGGGGAAGAATGGTATGTCTGCAATTTTATTTTTTCAGAGACAATTCTCAGCCCCTCCCCCCTCAAAAAATAGTTTATTCTCTAGTTAAATAAGAGTGGCCATAGCTCTGGAACACAAATTCAGGCTATCTTGAGTTGCATGTTTCAATGAAGTAAAGTTTAACAAAAGTTTTATGTGACAGAAAAAATAAAGTTGGAAATCAATGTACTTTTCAAAAATGTCAATGGAAACTTTAGTTAGAAGCCAGCTGCACAGAGGGAGGAATCCTATGCTGTAGACCTGAGATGCCGTCTGATGGCATTCTTAGCAATTTGGTTCATGGAGGTTGGGTTTTTTGTTACATTAATACATCTTGAAGGGTTTTAATTGTTACTCACAAGATATAAGATATAACACATAGGTGGGCAAGGAATTCTATTTAAGGGGCCCAATAACCTGCAACATTCCAACCTTCCCATCATCACTGAAGTCCTAAGCAGTTTATTAGCTTTGCAAAGATTTAGTAGAAGGTGTGACTTCTAAATGCCATGACATAAGACAACTCAGATACAAAACTTTTGATTAAAAAAAAATCATGTAATAGTGCAGAGCCTTCCTTTCATTCTTTTCATTCAGTGTTTTAAATTTTGTGGAGGATACTTCCATGCTTCTTTCACATAGTATTTCAAATCCTAAGAGTACAATTGTGATATTTTCCCTTCTCAAGGTTAGTGTTTTATCCAAGAGAAGAAGGTGGAACCCAAAGCTATTTAGTCCACTTTCAAGGGCCTCCATGCCTGTTAATATCCGATTCACTGCCTAACAAAGAAACATAACTCTGGCTCCAAGGGCGTGCAGGGCTCTCAGGGAGTCTGGTGGTATTCATGTAAAGGCAGGCATATCCTTGTTTCTTTTTTTACATGTGCATTGTTCTGCAAAACCTGTGCCTGTGTAGCCTGATCTATGACCCGCCCTAAGCAGGCTCCTATATTTAGTGGGGGAGAGAACAGGATTAATGTAGAAACTACCCACAGGCTTCCCCTGCAGGTGGCATGCATCTGGCAGAACTCAAGAGCTATCTTGGAAGAACAGTCTAAAGATAGTGAAGTGATCAACTATCAACAAACAGGGAACAAAGGACAAGGTATAGAAAGGTCCTCACCTGCAATCCTGTGAGTATTACTGTCTTCCTGGGTTACCCTTGAGAACAGACAGCAAGGTCAGGAAGAGGGAAAGGGGTGGCCACTGTTTCTCGCAGAGAAGAGAGTACTACATATCCATTGATGAAGGAGAAAAGTATTGCTTTGCCTCTAGCTATAAATTTCACAAGTTTTGAGTTCCGTTGGTCTTTTTGTTAGATTTAAGAACAAAGCTTAACTGAAGGATTTGCAGAAATCCCCCTGATCAAGAACTGTCAAGTACTTTCTTCCCTGACGGAAGAAACCAAAGTTAAATGGATCTGCCATAAAGCAGAGCCAAGATCTCCTCAGTGGGTGATACTGGCACTATTCGTATTCTGTCTTAGGAGCTACATGTGCTAGCTGTTATGAAAGGAACCAAAGTGTGGTCTGACTTGGGAAGCCCAGAATGCAGAGTCCAGGTTGAGCCACAACCTTCTATGATTCCTTCTCTTAAAGAAAGGGTAGCTTCCTTTTTGTTCCTATCAGGAGGAACTCAGGCCTTCACTGCAGACCTTTGCATCTGTCTGCCTGGGTTCACAGGAGAGTTCTCATAGCTCTTTCTCAAGGGTGGTATGAGTACAGGTACCTAGGGACCTCTCAGAATGCTAAAGCCTTGAAAGGTTATGTCATTCCAAGAACACAAAAGAAGCTGAAAAGTATCTTCCAGAAGTACCCAGACCTCAGACTCCCTAAGGGCATCCTCCTTCAAGTCAGAAACTGGTTGATGTACCAAAATCCCCGGTAGGTGTTAGAGACACAAAAGACTTTTCTCATGGAGACAGGACTTAATTGCCTGACACAATTGAGTTCAAGGGTCTTCCTTGATCTCCTGGTAGCCTCGAAACTGAACACTGCCCCTCCCTGGGATTTGATAATATAAGTGAAGAGAATAGTCCCTGTTCTTGAAATCACCCCACTAGGCCACTACAAATAGGCTTTTTGGTTTTTCACCCTGGCATTGGACCACACAGAAGAGAACAATAGATTAAGATGCAAGAGCATCTATGACCTGATGGGAAGCATTCACAGACCCACAAGAAGATGACTTGGACCCAGCCATCTGCAGGAGTTCCTGAAGTCAGAGCCACCAGAGTGGCTCCAGCTCCAGAGTGGATGTGGGGATCCTGGAACTCCCAAGGTAGTCAAAGATGAAACCCTCACTCTCGAAGAGCACAAGGGAGCTGGCTCTGTACCACTGTTATTTTCCCACAGAGAATTCACAGGCCAGGCTATGTCTGTAGTAATCAATGTAGACTAATCAGGGTTAGGCAGGAAGCAAGCTAGTACTCATGGCAGAAAAAGATGCCTCTAAATGTCGTGGGTGGATATCTAAGGTGAGTCACTTAACAGTCATTGCAGGAAGCAGCCCTCCATTATACGGTGTCACTGCACTAGCATTGCCAAGCTTTTCAGACATAGTTCTAGTGGCCAAAGCCAGAAGTTTAATCATAGAGCTTAATTCAAGTTTTCTTAAGTATCGCTGTTTTTCTGTCATTTTTTTTTTCTAAAATGAATGTGCTCAAATTCACTATCAGTTTAAGAGTTTATTTCTCTACGAAAATGTGACTTGTTTTCTGTCTTAGTATAAGAACTTGAGAAGAAAACTAAAACTCTTAACACACATATCTTGGATGGTGCTTCCTGACCATTTACAAAATGCAGGGTTTTTACTTAAGCCGCAAATAAGAGATCAGGGAACTTCCAGTTCAGATAACAAAGCAGAACTTGAAAAGTCCTCTGACAAAAAACACTAGGAAACTGGATATGTGTAGCAAATATCCTATTAACCCAGAACTGGGTGTGAAGGCAAAGGACATTTCAGAGGGACTCATCTGTGAGTATAGCAGGCTGAAAAACTACTCCGTAGCGAAATGGCTAAAATCCTAACTGGAGCTACATTTGTAATATTTTTAAATTATAATATAATTACATAATTTTGCCCTTTTTTCCCCCTTCAGTCCTTCCCATGGCCTCTTTTACTTTAGTTGTTGTTACACACACATATACACTCTCTTGAAATCTTTATTCATTATGGGAATACATTAGGGAATTCATTAGGCCACATAAGGCCTCATGGGTTTTCCTCCATCCAGTACTTTGGGCAGTAATGTTGGTGAAACTTTTTGATATTGATATATTATGGTATTAGTAGAAAACACAATCTCACAGTAACCTCACTGATCCTCTGGACCTTACAATCTTTCTGTCCTCTCTTCTGACATATTCCCAGAGCATTAAGTATAGTAGTATTTTGTAGATGTATGAAACAGAATGAGATTCTACAACTCTGCATTTTTATTGGTTATTGTTTTGTGGATCTCTGTCTTTTACATAAGAAGTTGGTGAGAAGTGAAGACTAAACTTATCTGTGGGTATAAAAACTTGCTTCAAGTTCTAATATGTGGCCAAATTTATAGAAAGTTCCATAAGCTCATGAGAATGTAGTATATTCTTTAGTGTTTGGATAGAATATTTTGTAGATATCTGTTAGGTCCATTTGATTTTGTAATTTCTTTGAACACAATATTTTTCTGTTTAAGTTTTGATCAAATGATTTGTCTGTTGGACAGAGGGAGTAATTGAAATCATATACTATATCAGTGTTGGGATTTGAACTGACTAGTTTTGTGTGTAAATGTGACACAGGCTGGAGTTATCACAGAGAAGGGAGCTTCAGTTAGGGAAGTGCCTCCATGAGGTCCAGCTGTGGGGCATTTTCTCAATTAGTGATCAAGGGGGTAGGGCCCCTTGTGGGTGGTGTCATCCCTGGGCTGGAAGTCTTGGGTTCTATAAGAGAGCAGGCTGAGCAAGCCAGGGGAAGCAAGCCAGTAAGGAATATCTTTCTCCATGGCCTCTGCATCAGCTCCTGCTTCCTGACCTGCTTGAGTTCCAGTCCTGACTTCCTCTGGTGATCAACAGCAATGTGGAAGTAAGCTAAATAAACCCTTTCCTCCCCAACTTGCTTTTGTGTGTATATATATATATATGTATTGTCCCTGTTTATACTAATTACTTTTCTATTGTGATAAAATACCATGACCAAGCCAACTTAAAGAAGGAAGTGAGTGCTTAGGCTTATGGTTTAAGAGGGATAAGAATCTTCTCAACACCATAGAAAACAGATAGGTATGGTGACTAGAACATCAAACTGATGGCTCACATCTTGAACCATAACCAGGAAGCCAGATAGAACAAACTGGGAGTAGGGAGGGATCTTAAACTCTCAAAGCCCACCTCAGTGGAATACTTCTTCCAACAAAACTGCATCTACTAAAACTGTTCCACCATCTGGAGATCAAGTATTCAAATGTCCAAGATTATGAGGCTCAGGCCTTTTTCATTCAAATCAACATACTGCTTGGTGCATGTATGTTTAGATTATAATGTATTTTGGGAGGATTATTCCTTTAATGAGCATGAATTCACATTTGTTATCTCATTAGACTAATTTTGCACTGCTGTCTGTTTTGTCACATACAAAAGTAACTATTATGTTTTGTTCATTAATTCCATTTGCTTCATATAAGTTTTTCTAGTCTTTAAGTGTATATCAATAGGCATGAGGTATGTTTCGTGGAGGCATCAAAAAGATGATTCCTACATTCCAACCCACACTGTTAATCTGTCTTTTTATTGAAGAATTGAGAACATTAATATTAAGGGTTATTATGGAACAATTAATTCCTGTCATTCTGTTTTAGAATAATTTATTCCCTCAGATAATTATGGCTTTGTTTATCCTTTTCTTCCAGTATCCTCTGTAGATATAGATTGGTAGTCATAAACTCCTTTAATTTATTTTTATCATGAGATTTTTTGATCCTTTAATTTTAATACAGTCTTGCTAGGTATAGAAATCTGAGATGGCACTTTTGGTCTTTAAGAACTTGAAATACGCTGGGTGGTCGTGGCACACACCTTTAATCCCAGCACTTGGGAGGCAGAGGCAGGCAGATTTCTGAGTTCCAGTACAGCCTGGTCTACAGAGTGAGTTCCTGGACAGCCAGGGCTACACAGAGAAACCCTGTCTCAAAAAACCAAAAAAAAAAAAAAAAAAAACCCTTGACATACATCTTTCTAAGCCCTCTTAGCTTTAAAGGTTTTTGTCTAATAACCAAGTGGTTCTCTGATGACCCTTCATAATAATCAAGTGGTATTATGATAAGCCTTCATTTATAAGTGACTTGATTTTTTTTCTCCTAAAACCTTTAATAGTCTTTCCTTAGGTTGTGTTTTTAATGTTTTAGCTATAACATGTCCAGAAGAAATTTTTTTCTGGTCTAATGTAACGGTAGTTTTGTAGGCTCTTATGAATCTGGGCAGGTATCACTTTCTCCTAGTTTGGGAAAATTCTCTTTTATGATTTTATTGAAATTACTCATTTACTATGCTATTAGTCACCTATTTCTATGGTTATAGTGCTTTGAGATTTTCAATATTGTCCATGAGTTCTCTGGTGGAAGGACTGATATTTCTGTTTGTATATCTTTCTAAATTTACCATTTATTTTTTTCTGAGTTTCCAATTCCATTTCCTCTACCTTGCCTTTCAGCCCTGTTTTTTAATTTTTTTTACATGTTCCACGCTATTGGTAAAGGTTTACCATTGGGATTTTTTGCTTGGATTACTGAGTTTTTCATTTTTACCATAACTTTAATTGGAGTTTTCTCCAGCAAATATATTTTCTATTTTCTAAAATTCTATTTTCGTATCTTGAATTGACTTCCTTTTTTTTTTTATATATCTTTGTATTTATCTTGTTTGAATTGTTCCACTATTATTATAATCATTCTTTTGAATTCTTTTCTGGAAATTCTTCTGGATAAATTTCATTAAATATTGTTATTAAGGGACTAATGATTCATAGATGAGGCTTAGTCTCTAATGTTGTTTCTGTTCCTGGAGTGGGATATGAATATCTGGAGCTTTTTTACTGGTTTGTCTTTTGTTCCCCTTTCATTGGTAGATTTTACTTAAAAAAAAAAAAATAAGTTCCCTCTTTCCAGGGTGGCATTTACAATGTTCATTAGAGAACTAAGTCATAGTAGTTTTGAGATTTCATTTTTCTCTGTGAGACTTATATTTAGGGTGGTATGCTCTATCTCAAGTTCTTGTCAGAGCCTTGCTGTTGTTCTATGTTAGTTAGGGCCTGTCTAGATCTCGCAATTTCTCTGTAGTTTATGAAACTATACACACACCTGAGGGTGACTTAACCCTGATGTGGTCTCTACCCTGAGTCTGAAGCTTTCTAAGTAAATGATTGGGCATTATGGAACTCCAAAGTACCAGTAGTCTCTGTCCCAACCTGGGTCCATACCTTCACTGAAGCCATTGGGAGATATAGAACTTTCCATATACGTATGATCTTAATTCAGGGTAAAATTCCTCTGTAGTCTCTTCTAATCAGCACAAGAGTATTCTATTTTTCATTATCTAATGATATATAATGTTGATGCTTTTGAAAGATTCAAGTCAGTTGTCCCATATTATATTCCATACTCTCATATGTCTTACTCTCATATGTTCATACTCTGTATGTCTTCATGATGATATTCAAGTTAAATATTGTCACTAAAATATTTCACAGGTCATGATATTAATATTTGATTGTGCTACAGTAGACAAAACATCAAGGGCTCTCATTACTACTGAATCTAATTCAGAATATATGGTATTACAGAGTATCTTGCCAAATCTCTTCATTATATGGGACATTTCCTCTTAGACATCTGAATTATATGAATATGCTATTTTGGCTAATTTTTACTCATGATTATTAGAATATATTCTATTTATTATAGCTATAAGACTTATTTGAGAAAGTTTATTCTTAATAGCAAAAAGAAGAAAGAGCCAGAAAACATTGTAATGACAGAGGATGAAGATAAAAGGCTATACCTAGAAAATACTGACTAAAGATTATATATGCATATTTTCATATCAGACAAACTAAGCTTTAAAGGAAAAAGTTCAAGACCCAGTGTGGTGGCTAGTGCCTATAATTACAACTCTTGGGAGGCTGCGACAAGAGTTCAAGGCCAACCTGGAGTATATAGCAAATAATAAGCCAGCTCTAGGAAACAGAAAAAATAAAGTCTTAGTCATATTTTTATTGCTATAATAAGACACCACTCCAAAACCAACCTATAAAAAGTTTATTTCGTCTTATGATTCCAGAGTGCTAATCTATGATGGCAGAGCAAATGTATGGTGATAAACAGCTAGAACAGTAGCTAACAGCTCACATCCTGATCGACCAACAAGACTCAGAGAGCACACTGGAAAAGGCATAAATCTTTGAAACCTCAAAGCCCACCCTCAGTCATATATCTCCCCCAACAAGGCCATAACTCCTAATCCTTCCCAAACAGTGCTACCAACTTGAGATTAAGAATTCATACATATGAACACCACAAGAGCCATTCCCATTCAAACAGCCAATTCTACTGCCTCACCCCCATTGGGAGCCATAATATAAATATCATACCGTAATTACAATATCATACTATATTATAATATAAAATTTATTTAGTCCTAGTTTAAAAGTTCCCTAGTCTTTTAGTCTCAATACTGTCTAAAAGTCCAACATTAAAAATCACTTCTAAGACTCAAAACAATCTAATTTTAATCTCCTATAAAATAAAAAAAAACTATATACTTCTAATACATGATGGCACAGAATATGTATTACTCTTCTATACAGGGGAAAAGGGGACAGGATGAGGAGATTCTAGAACAAAGGAAGGCTACAACTCAGCAGGACAAACTCTAAATCCTGTAGCTCCATGTCTGGTATCAAAGGGCTTACATGGCTCTGCTCTTTGTGTCAGATCCCAAAGAAACCCAGGACAAGTCTCACTCAGTACTTGTGGCTCCTATCATTACTTCTCACTTCCCCTACCCTAAACCTCTCCATTACAGACACTGGGCTTTTCTCCCACCACCTTCACTAATTCCTACATAACATCAGTCATTTTAGTTATGTTGTCTCTTGGTCTCTGAGCTCCCAGGTACTTTTTCTGTTGTTGCTTTTTAGGAAAAAAATTCTTTAGGTCTTTTCCTTTCAAAAGTTGGAAGCATCATTAGGTAAGGTTATTTTCTGAGGATATCCCTCTGTTTATTCCATTCTGAACGAGTCTTTCTGAATGTAGCCTCAAAAAAATTATTACAACAATGGCAGAAGACAGCTACATTGCATATATTGTTGATCTATCAGAAGAGTACTTCTGTCTTAGTTAGGGTTTCCATTGGTGTAAAAACACACCATGACCATGGCAACTCTTATAAAGGGAAATGTTTAATTGGAGACAACTTATAATTTCAGGGGTTCAGTCAATTATCATCATGACAGAAAGCATGGCAGCATCCAGGCAGATACAGTGCTAGAGAAGGAGCTGGTAGTTCTACATGTTGATCTAAAGGCAGCCTGGAAGAAGACTATATTCCAGGCGCTAGGAAGAAAAAGACACAAATCCTCCTACAAGGCCACATCTCCTAATAGTGCCACTCCCTGGGTCATGCATATAAAAACCAGCACATTTCACTCCCTGGCCCCCATAGGCTTGTTCCAGTACTTAGGGGCTGTACCTAGTCATAGCATAATGCAAAATACATTTAGTCCCACCTCAAAAGCCTCTACAGTCTTTAATAGTGTCAACAATGTTAAAAGCCCAAAGTCCAAAGTTTCCTCTGAGATTCATGCAATCTCTTAACTGTAATACCCTATAAAATAAAAAGCAAAAAGTAAATCACATATTTCCAACATCATAGGATATACATTACCATTCTAAAATGTCATAGCCAGGGAATACTGGACAAAGCAAGACAGCAAAAACAGCTGGGCAAACCCCAAACTCTGAACCTCCATGTCAGATGCCAACACAGTATTCAGGTCTATAAGTCCTTTCTTCTTTGTTGACTTCAACAACTTCTTTCTCTTGGGTTGGTTCCACTCCCAATAAAGAGCTTTCCTCAGCTGGTATCCCATAGCTCTAGCATCTCTAACATCTTGGGGTATCCAAAGCAATTTCACTTTTACAGCTTCTTGTTCCAGTGTCTGGGATCCACACAGGATCTTCTGGTCTCCTCCAAGGGGCTTGGGTCATTCCTCAGCTCTGTGCTCTGTAGCACTATAGGCCCTGGTTAACTCTATTCCAGTGCTCCTATTGTGTTCTTGGTGGTCATCTCATAGGACTAGAATTTCTAATATGCTGGGGTCTCCCATAGCAATGAGGCTTCACCAATAGCCTTTCCTAGGCTCTGTTCATGATGCCATGGCTCAACTTCTGTGCATGACCCCTTTAGTTCTGGGCCATCAATTACAACCTTCACCAGTGGCCTTCCTTAGCCTCTCACAGTGAAAAGCCTCAACTGCTCTCCATGACCCCTTAATGCCTTCAAAACCAGTTACATCTGAATGATTCTTACATATTGCCATGTACAACTGCAGAACAAGGTATAACCTTGGCTATCTCTGGAACATAGCTTCTTTGTTCTCTCAGAAGATTTCACCTCAGTGATGTTGGTCTCTTCTTAATGATTGCTAGTTTCTTAGCTCTAGCTAATTAGCATTAGTTGTCCCAGTAATCCTTCTACTCTTAACTCTAAATCTAGGGCCACCTATCCAAAACTGCTGAGTTCTACTCCTTGCTGGGACTAGAATATTCTCTCTTTGTTCTATTACATCATCAACAGCTTTCTGTTTTCCAATTCCTTCACTGCCTAACCTTGGCTGTCCTGGAATTTACTCAGGTAGACTCACCTTGAACTCTGCATGCTCTGTCTCCTTCTTTCTATGATTACCTAAGTTTTCTCTACTTGGAAATTGGTCTGTACCAGGCTGGCCTTAAACTCAGAGACCAGCTTGCCTCTTTCTCCTAGGATTAAATGTGTGATTTTCCATGCTGGAGCCTAAGCTTTTCATGGCCACTATTCCTCAAGATCTGAATCAAAAGCTTGTGTTATTCATGTTCTGGATCACAGTTGAACTCTCAATTTCTGGATTATAACTTTTTAAGATTAAAAATTCAAATGAAAACAATAACCAAGGAATAATAATGCCTAGATAAAACTATCCTTTGCTCAACTACAAAAGCATAAACAATTAGCATAGCTTGGTGTGGTCTTGCCTCAAAGTCATCACTCCCTTAATCTGTTTATCTCCTTGAATACAGGATTTGGGTCCATTACACTTTCAGGTATCCCTTCATTCTTTGAACCATCTATTTTGTATTTTTATTTTCTAAGCTTGTTATGCTTTATAAAAATGCTATTCATGAGAGTAAACCACAGCACAGAGTCAAAACTTTGTTGTTTGCATCCTCCTTTGTCAATTAACGTCAGTCTCTTCACCTGAGCCTCAGGCTGACTCTTCAGACAAGGGGAAAAAAAGCAGATACAATCTTCACAAAAAAATCACAAAAACAATCTGTAGGCAGCACACTAAAACTCTCCTCTAAGACCTCTAGAGCTAAGCTTCAACAATTCAAATCACTCTCAGCATCAATGTCTTCTACATTCCGACTAGAATGTTCCATTAAGCCCCACTAAAGCATTCAACTGCTTCCCAAATCCAAAGTTCCAATATCTACATTCCTCCAACCAAAAGCATACTCATGCCTATCACAGCAATACCGCAGTCCCTGGTACCAACTTGTTTTAGTTAGGGTTTCCATTGCTGTGAAGACACCATGACCAAAGCAACTCTCATAAAGAAAAACATTTAATTGGGATGTCTTAGTGGTTCTAGAGCTTTCAGGCAATGCTGTTAAGTTAGTAGTATATGATCTCTTCATTTTTTTTAAATGAATGTACTTAGTGCTATGAATTTGTCTATTAGGAACACGTCTGTGTCTGCTCAGTTTGCATATGTTGGGTATTCATTTTCATTCAATTCAAGAAAGTCTTTAATTTCTTTCTTATTTCTGTCTTGACCTAATTTTTATGCCTGTCTTGACCTAATTTTTATGCAATAGAGAGTTGAGAAGTTTCTATGAGTTTCTAAGATTTCTGTTGTTTTTGTTGTTGATATTCAACTTTAATCTGTGGTAGTCAGATATAGTGCAGTATATTGTTTAAATTGCCTTGTATCTTTTGTGACTTGCTTTCTGTCACATTATGTGGTCAACTTTGATAAAAGTCCCATGAGGTACTGAGAAGGCATATTATTTTGTGTTTGGGTGGAATGTTCTGTAAATATCTGTTAGATCCATTTGGCTTATAATGCCATTTAGCTCTATCATTTCTGTGTTTAGTTTTTGTTCGGATGACCTGTCTATTAGCAAGAGTGGGATATTGATGTATCACTGTATGAGGGTCAATATGTTATTTAAGCTGTAATGGTATTTCTTTTAAAAAATTGAGTGCCGTGTATTTGGGGCATAGATGCTTAAACTGAAATGTCATCATTCTGGATTTTTTTCTTTGATGAGTATGTAGTGTCCTTCCCTATCTCTTCTGATTAGTTTTAGTATGAGGGATTTTTTTTTTGTCAATGTTTCTGTTTGTGTGTGTGTTTTCATGTTTGTTTGTTTGTTTGTTTTATCAATTATTAGCATGTCTATAACTGCTTGCTTCTTAAGTCCATATGCTTGGAATATCTTTTTCCAACATTTGACCCTAAAGTGATATCTATACTTGCTGTTATGTTTCTTGGATGTAGCAGAAAAATGGATCTCGTTTTTGCCTCCATTCTATTAGTGTGACTTTTATTGGAGAATTAAACACAGTGATGGTGAAATATATCAATGACCAGTGAATGTTGTTTCTTGTTATTTTATTACTGTTGTTGTGTGTGTGCGTGTATTATCTGTGTGTATTTAACTTTTTAATTGGATATTTTATTTGTTTACATTTCAAATGTTAGCCCCTTTCCCAGTTTCCCCTCTGCAAACCCCCTATCCCATCACCTTTTAACCTACTTCTATGAGGGTGCGCCCCCAACCACTTACCCACTCCTGCCCCACCACCTTAGCATTCCTCCACACTGAGCAATCAAGCCTTCATAGGACCAAGAGCCTCCCTTCCCACTGATTCCAGATAAGGCGCCTTCAGCTCCTTCAGTCCTTCCCCTAGCTTCTCTACTAGGCTCCCTGTGCTCAGTCTTATGGTTGGCTTCCAGCACCCACATCTGTATTGGTCAGGATCTGGCACAACCCCTCAGGAGGCAGCTGTATCAGGCTTCTGTCAGCAAGTACTTCTTGGCAACTGCAATAGTGTCTCACTTTGGTATCTGTATGTGGGATGGATCCCCAGATGGGGCAGTCTCTGGATGGCTTTTCATTCAGTCTCTGCTCCACTCTTTGTTGCTGTATTTCCTTTAGATAGGAGCAATTCTGGGTTAAAATTTGGAAATGGCTCGGTGGCCCAATCCCTCAAAGTTGTGGGGGGATGACTAACCTCTGGATATTATCTCGACAGGTTGAGCATCCACTTTATGGGGTATTTTAGCTAATGTCATCCCTGTGGGGTCATGGGAGGATTTTGTTTTCCTGGAATCTGGGACTTTCTAGCTGCTACCCCCACTTCCCAAACTCCCATTGCTACCCACCATTGTTCAATTTCCTGACCCTATGTACATCTCGTTTATCTCCTCCCATACCTGATTCTTTCCTTTTTCCCCTCTACTGCTACTCTTCCTCACAAGTCCCTCCCACCTCCTACTGCCCTTGATTAATTTGTTCCCACTTCTAAGCAAGAGTGAAGCATCCACTCTTTTTTTTATTAAATATTTTCTTTATTTACATGTAAATTTCTCCTTTCCCAGTTTCCCCTCCAAAAAACAAAGAAACAAACAAGAACAACAAAAACAAACCCCTGTTGCCTCCCCACTCTCCATGCCTGCCACCCCACCCTCTCCCACTTATTGGCCCTAGCATTCCCCTACACTGGGGCACAGAACCTTCATAGGGCCGAGGTCCTCTCCTCCTGTTGATGATCGAATTTGCAATCCTCTACTATACACATGCTGCCAGAACAATCAGACCCCTCCATGTGCAGTCCTTGGTTGGTGGTTGAGACCCTGGGAGCTCTGAGGGTACTACTTAGTTCCTATTGTTGTTCATCCTAAGGGGCTGCAAACTCCTCAGCTCCATAGGTCTTTTCTCTAACTCCTTCACTGGGGACCCTGTACTCAGTTCAATAGATGTCTGTGAGCCTCTACATCTGTATTAGTCAGGTTCTGTCAGAGCCTCTCAGGAGATAGCTATATTTAGGCTGGCTTGCCCTTCCTTCAGTCTCTGCTCCATAGTTAATCTCTGCAACTCCTTCCATGGGTATTTGGTAGCCTTCCTTCCTGTTGAGCTTTATATGGTCAGTGAATCATATTGCGAGTATTCTATGCTCTTTGCCTAATATCCACATATCAGTGAGTACGTACCATGTGTGGTCTTTTGTAACTGAGTTACCTTACTCAAGATGATGTTTTCTAGATCCATACATTTGCCTGCAAATTTAATGAAGTCATTGTTTTTAATAGATGAGTAGTATTCAAGTGTGTAAATGTACCACATTTTCTATATCCATTCCTCTGTTGCGGGATGTCTAAGTTGTTTATAGCTTCTGGCTATTATAAATATGACTGCTATGAACATAGTGGAGCATGTGTCCTTATTACACGTTGGAGCATCTTCTGGGTATATGCCCAGGTGTGATATAGCTGGGTCCTCAGGTAGTACTATGTCTAGTTTTCTGAGGAACAGCCAGATTGATTGCCAGAGTGGTTGTACCAGCTTGCAATCCCATCAGCAATGGAGGAGTGTTCCTCTCTTTCCATATCCTTGCCAGCATCCACTGTTACCTAAGTTTTTGATCTTAGACATTCTGAGTGGTGTCTCAGGGTCATTTCCATTTCCCTTATGACTAATGATGTTGAACATTTCTTTAAGTGCTTCTTTGCCATTGGATATTACTCAGTTGAGAATACTTTGTTTAGCTCTGTTCCCATTTTTTAATTGGGTTATTTGGTTCCCTGGAGGCTAACTTCTTGAATTCTGTTTATACATAGGATATTAGCCTTCTGTTGGATTGGTAAAGATCTTTTCCCAATCTATTAGTTGCCATTGTGTCCTATTGACAATATCCTTTGCCTTACAGAAGCTTTGCAATTTTATGATGTCCAATTTATCGATTATTGACCTTAGAGCATAAGCCATTGGTGTTCTGTTCAGGAACTTTTCCTCCTATGTCCACGTGTTCGAGGCTTTTCCCCACTTTCTCTTCTATTAGATTCAGTGTATCTGGTTTTATGTGGAGGGCCTTGACCCACTTGGACTTGAGCTTTGTATAGGGAGATAAGAATGGACCAATTTGCATTATTTCACATGCTAACCTCCAGTTAGACTAGCATCATTTGTTGAACATGCTGTCTTTTTTCCACTAGATGGTTTTAGCTCCTTTGTCAAAGATCAAGTGATCATAGGTGTGTGGGTTCATTTCTGGGGTCTTCAATTCTATTCCATTGATCTACCTGCCTGTCACTGTACCAATACCATGCAGTTTTTATCACAATTGCTCTGTAGTACAGCTTAAGGTCCAGGATGGTGATTCCCCCAGAAGTTCTTTTATTGTTGAAAATAGTTTTGGCTATCCTATCATTTTTGTTATTCCAGATGAACTTGCAAATTGCTTTTTCTAACTCTATGAAGGATTGAGTTGGAATTTTGATGGGGATTGCATTAAATCTGTAGATTGCGTTCAGCAAGATGACCATCTTTACTATATTAATTCCGCCAATCCATGAGCATGGGAGATCTTTCCATCTTCTGAGACCTTCATTGATTTCTTTCTTCAGAGACTTGAAGTTCTTGTCATACAGATCTTTCACTTGTTTGGTTAGAGTCACACCAAGATATTTTATATTGGTTGTGATTATTGTGAAGGGTGTCATTTCCCTAATTTCTTTCTCAACCCATTTCTCCTTTGTGTATAGGAAGCTACTGATTTGTTTGAATTAATTTTATATCCAGCCACTTTACTGAAGTTGTTTATGAGCTGTAGGTATTCTCTGGTGGAGTTTTGGGGGTCACTTAACTACACTATATAATCAACTTCAAATAGTGATATTTTGACTTCTACCTTTCCCATTTTTATCTCTTTGACCTCCTTTGTTGTTTAGTTGTTCTAGCTAGAACTTCAAATATTACATTGAATAGATAAGGGAGAGGGCAGCCTTGTCTAGTGCCTGATTTTAGTAGGATTGCTTCATGTTTCTCTTTGTTTACTTTGGCATTGACTATGGTTTGCTGTATATTGCCTTTACTCTGTTTAGGTATGAACCTTGAATTATTGATCTTTCCAATACTTTTAACATGAAGGGATGTTGAATTTTGTTGAATGCTTTTTCAGCATCTAATGAAATGATCATGTGTTTTTTTCTTTGAATTTGTTTATATAGTGGATTATATTAATGGATTTCTAAACAATGAACCATCCTTGCATCCCTGGGATGAAACCTACTTGATCTAATGATCATTCATCTACCTGAATGATCATTTGATGTGTTCTTGGATTTGGTTTGTGGGAATTTTATTAAGTATTTTTGCATCAATATTCATAAGGGAAATTGGTCTGAAGTTCTCTTTCCTTGTTGTGTCTTTGTGTGGTTTTGGTATCAGACTAACTGTGGCTTCATAGAACGAATTGGGTAGTGTTCCTTCTGCTTCTATTTTGTGGAATAGTTTGAAGAGCATTGGTATTAGGTCTTCTTTGAGGGTCTGGTAGAATTCTGCACTAAACCTATCAGGTCCTGGGCTTATTTGGTTGGGAGACTTTTAATGTATGATTCTATTTCTTTAGGTGTTATGGGACTATTTAGATGGTTTATCTGATCCTGATTTAAATTTTGTATTTGGTATCTGTCTAGAAAATTGTCCATTTTATCCAGATTTTCCAGTTTTGCTGAGTATAGGCTTTTGTAGTAAGATCTGATGAGTTTTTTAATTTCCTTGATTTCTGTTGTTATGTCTCCCTTTTCATTTCTGATTTGTTAATTTGGATACTGTCTCTGTGCCCTCTGGTTAGTCTGGCTAAGGGTTTATCTATCTTGTTGATTTTCTCAAAGAACCAGCTGTTGGTTTTGTTGATTCTTTGTTTCTACTTGGTTGATTTCAGCTCTGAGTTTGGTCATTTCTGCCATCTACTCCTCTTGGGTGTATTTTCATCTTTTTGTTTTAGAGCTTTCAGGTGTACTGTTGAACCACCTAGTGTGTGCTCTCCCAGTTTATTTTTGGAGGCACTCAAAACTTATTAGTTTTCCTCTTAGCACTGCTTTCAATGTGTCCCATAAGTTTGGGTATGCCATGCCTTAGTTTTCATTAAATTCTAAAATGTCTTTAATTTGTTTCTTCCTTGACCAAGTTATCATTGAGTAGAGAGTTGTTCAGCTTCCATGTGTATGTGGGCTCTCTGTTGTTTTTGTATTATTGAAGACCAGTGTTAGTCCTTGGTGATCTGATAGGATGCATGGGATTATTTCACTCTTTTCCTTTAAGGGTTTTATGTGTTTCCTCTTTAAGGTCTTCTAGCTGTTTGCCTGCATTCTCTTGTATTTCTTTAAGGGAGTTATTTATATCCTTCTTAAAGTCCTCTGTCATCATCATGAGATGTGATGTTTTAAATCAGAGTCTTGCTTTTCTGATGTGTTGGGGTATCTAGGGCTCACTGTGGTGGGAGAAATGGTTTCTGATTCCAAGTAGCCTTGGTTTCTATGGCTTATCTTCTTGCCCTTGTCTTTCACCACCTGGTCATCTCTGATGTTAGCTGGTCTTGCTTTCTCTTACTGTGACTTGTCCCTCCTGCAAACCTATGTGTCAGTACTCCTACAAGACCAGTTCTCTCCAGGAGGAATTTGAGTATAGAAATCTGTGGCACAGGGTTGATTCCAGGTGCAGATGGAAACTAGAAGGATCTTGTTTCAGGCTTCTCCTCAGTTTCTGTGTTCTGAGGTCTCCGGGTGGGCCCATTTTAGGCCAGGTATTTGAGCAGAAGTTGTAGTCTTACCTGTGCTTACAGGTGTGTCAGCATTATTTAGAGACCAGTTCTCTCCTGGTGGGACCTGAGTATGGAGAGCTGTGCACAGGATCAACTCTGGGGAGCAGATCATATTTAACATTTTTAGATTAGAGTTTTCTTTCTAAAACATTCTATAGGATTATAGGACTGGAATTTTAGATATATATTCTTTAAATTTATCATGGAATGTATTGTTTTTTTCTGTCTATGGTGATTGAAAGTTTTGCTTGGTGTAATAACCTAGGCTGATATCCATGGTCTCTTAGGGTCTGCAGCACATCTGACCAAGCTCTTTTGGCTTTGAAAGTTTCTATTGAGACAGCAGATGTAATTCTAACAGATGTGCCTTTACATGTTACTTGGCCTTTTTCCTTGATGTTTTTAAATAATCTTTCTTCTGCTCATTTAGTGTTTTAATTATTATGTGTCTTGGATACGTTTTTTTCTACTCCAATCTAGTTGGTGTTCAGCATGCATCTTTGGTGTTCAGCATGCACCTTAAGTTATCTCCTTCTTTAGGTCAGGGAAATTTTCTTCTATAATTTATTGAAAATATTTTCAGTGCCTCTTTACATGGGTTGCTTTTATTTTCTGTATTTTTCTTATTATTATAATTCTTTTTTTTCTCTAAATTTCTACAATTTATTTTTTTCTTTTTTAACTTTTATTGCATTATGATGAAAAAAGTTACATGATTTCAATTTATCTGAATTTGTTAACATTTAAAAACATATTTTAAATAAATAGAATTAAATCATATTCTTGTTTCCCTTTTGAACCCCAACTCCTCCCAGAAATCCCCCTTCAATACCTACAATATTTTTTGTCATATTCCTTAAAATTTATAAAATATTATAATAAAAATTAGTATTATAAAAGTTATTTAATATAAAACAACAATTTAACAGTCTTATGTAGATGCTTGTCTACAGCAACATTGAAAATACATGTTTTTCTCAATATAAATTTTAAATAACTCCAAACATATTAACTGTATATTTCAAAATAATACATCACTACTAGTATTTTCTTAAATGAAAATAAATATATAAAGTCTTTTTGTTTGTTTGTTTGTTTTGTATTTAGTAGAGTTTAAAATTTTGGCTCATACTGTGGAACAAGTCCAAAATAAGAACAATTTTAGACATTGGATTTCATTGTAATAAGGCAATGGTCCCTCTAATTTGGTAATTGGAGAAATAGGTCCAATATTGTACAATCTATGTACACTTTCAGCTTGTTTGTGACAGTGTCTTGCTGTGTACAACATAAGGGTCTTGAAATATTGCTTCTCCTATCTCAGCCTCTCTATTAGTAGTATTGTTTATTTCATGCTTTTACACTATACTATGATTTTCAGAACAGCTTATATATTTCAAAGTAGTTATATACCCAAAGAAGACATAGACAATTAGCTTGGGAGGTGGCTTGTAGGAAAGAGAGCAACAAAGAGTGAGACTGAGTGCTTTGCTTGACATTTGTAGCTCTTGTATCAAGTTTGAAGAAGAGGACTATAAGTTACTCTTTCTCTGAGATGAATGCTTTTCTAAATTATCACAGCTAATGAACTAGATTCTTACCCTCACCTGATGTCCGTGCCACCCTCCAAGCAGAACCATTGTTCATTGAAACAGTTGATGAATGACTTTATGGATAGACCATCTGAATACACACAACATTTCCTAAATGAATGTAACCTGTTCTCTGTGGGCTGAGAACAAAGTCACTCACTCAAGTCAAATAGTTTTGACCATAACAGGAAGTCTGAATCCAAAAATCAAGCCTACAATTCATTCCTCAGTGCAGCAGAACTGTCAACTCTCAGCTTAGCTACACTGGAGGTAAAGTCCTTTGGTGATGTGAGGGTCATCGAAGTACAGCCTTATTATTATAATTCTTATATTTAGTTTTTTCATAGTGCTCCATATTTCTGGGATGTTTTTACTAGGAAGTTTGTTTGTTTGTTTTAGATTTAACATTTTCTTTGACTGATGCATCCATTTCTTCTATCTTGTCTTCAATGCCTGAAATTCTCTCTTCCATCTCTTGTCTTCCTCTGGTGAAACTTGCCTCTGTGGTTTCTAATGGAGTTCTTAAATTTTTCATTTTCAGAACTTCCTCAGTTTGAGTTTTCTGTATTGATTCTATTTCTGCTTTTCGGTTCTAAATGGATTTACTCACTTTCTTCCACTGTGTTTTCATAGATTTCTTTAAGGGATTTATTCATTTCCTCTTTAAGGATCTCAATCATATTCATAAAGGCTACCTTAAGTTGCTTTTTCTGTTTCACCTATGTTAGAATACTCAGGGCCTACTTTTCTGGGTTTATGGGCTCTTTAGGAGACATATTGCACTGCCTGTAATTGATGGTATTTTTACATGAAATATAGTCATGTGGGATTGGAAAGATTATAATTCTATGTGCTGATACTGTTTATTCTGTGATTTCCCAGAGAAAAACCAATTCAACCATTTTACACCAAATTTAAAGTAGCTTTATTAAATATTAAATAATGACCAAGATATGGACTTTGGTCAGGACAACTCCTTGGAATTTCCTATCTGAGTGTCCCTGGAATACATTATTTATAAAGACAAACCCATAGGCAACTGTACTATCCCATGAGAATTTTTTAGTTTTCAAGAACTACAACTCCTAGCAATCCAGGAAGTTACCTTGTCCTTAGGCAAGTGGGACTTACAGATTAATTTTGGGCACTACCATATCTGGTCTTCTCTTTTAGGAGGTCAAGCGTGTCACTCTTGCTTTTGTTTCCTCTCTGGCATTTAGGAGGATGTGCTGGCTGTTTGTTACCTGGTAGGAAATTCTTTGGTGGTCCTGGTAAATGTAGCCATTGGGCATTCCAAGTAAAATGTGTTTCTCATTATTGGCAACTGACTTAAGAATGAAATGGACTGGGAGATGGCTCTGAGGATGATCTAAGAGGGAGTAAAGCTAAGTGTTCAATGGGTATCTAGTTAATCCCCTGAGAATGGAAACAGAGTGAGGAAAGGCTGCAGCAGAAGGTCTACTTCAGAGCTTAGGTTGAGACTGGGGGGATTTAGAGTTGATGGAATGGAGAGAGAGGCATAGATCTGTAGTTAGCCTACTACCTTTTCTTGTCAAAGTGGCCTGTGAGTTTTCTGGAAGTTCCTGCTAAAATTAGGGTCTAGTACAAATCAGTAAGTATAGAAAAGGAAATTAGGGGCGGAAGATCTGTGTGATCCACTGGAAATGGATACAAGAAGTAGAAGAAGGAGGCTACAGCCACTTTTCTACAGAGACATGGATAAGACTGGAAAATTTGATATTGAAGAGCAGAGAGAAAAGTGATGATCTGCTTACCTGATTCTCTGGAGGAGTGACCCTTGATTTCCATGAAATTGGTTGCTTGGTTTTAATTAAAGTCAAATCAGAGTATTGGCTTCTCTTTTCATCTAGAGAAGTCATTCTCAACAAACCCTTTGGGAGTTACATGTCAGATATCTTGCATGTCCGATATTTACATTATGATTTAACAATAACACAATTCCAGTTAGGCTATGGTTGGGGGTCACTGTCCATGAGGAGCTGTGTTAAAGCGTCATAGAATTAGAAAGGCTGAGAGCCACTGCTCTGGAGCCTCTTCTAGTCTCTTTTGTTTTGCAGGGTTCACCTTTGAGCAGCATGGCTCACATCCTGAATATTCAATATTTTTTTCTTCCCATTTAGATTCAGATTAAATAATTTTGGAAAAAATACCACAGAAAATGTTGTTCATGTTTTAATCTTATTGACAACTTGTAAAAGATAATATGTTGAATGAAGGAAAGAGATCACCTGAGATTTTTTTCACATTTCCTTTACTAGCCTTTTCTTCCAGATGATTGAAATGGAACCCAGTCCCTTGTAAATTCTCAATCTCTAAACTGCAACATCAACTACAGTAAAAATGTATAGAAAGTATTATTTATCATTCTATTATGAATACAAATGAAATCCAATCTTCACAAAAATATTGTGAAGATAATGACATGCCCAAATCAGAGCTGTGATTATAGTTTATTATATGATTACAATTTTCCATGAGTTGAAAAAGGAAAGGAGGGAGAAAATTAGCAGCAGGGTTTTAGCTAATCTATAATACTGTACCTATCAAAACAACTACGGCAAGTATGTTACCTTCTGGGTATCAGATCTATTTTTGTGCTTTGTTTCTTATTTTTTTATTTTTTTATTTTATTTTTTTCTTACTTATTTTGTGACTGGTACATGGTTCCAAATGCCTTTAGGCTCAGGACGTAGGTGGATCTCTGTGTTTTTCAGGCAAGACTAGTGAATCCCCAGGGAAGCCAAGGTACATAGTAAGACCTTAGATCACCTCCTCCTCCCCCAGAAAAGCAAGCAACCCTCCAAATCAAACCAACCATATATAGAAAGAAAGAGAAAAGAGAGAGAGAGAGAGAGAGAGAGAGAGAGAGAGAGAGAGAGAGAGAGAGAGAGATTCATGTGTGCAGTAAGAAAGGATGAATGGAAGCATATGAGTGAAGTTCCCAAAAACATCCATAGGTGAGAGCCTGCCCTAACTGTATTGCTAAGGTCAACTGAGAATTGTGCACTACATCTGCTATTCCCTACTACCATTGCACTTATGTGGGACTGGGGTGGTCTTTTTCTTAATACTCCTATACTGTGGCTTTGTCCCCACCAAGTGTTTTCCCTAAGAGCAGAGTAACTTAGCAACTTTTTACTGCACTGGCCCCAGAGTCTCTGCCAGGGGTCTCCAGGCATGAGCGATCCCATATTAAGGGGAAGTACACAATATATTTACAAGAACCCATAAAAGAACTTTGTGAACTAGAGTCTTCTTCATGCAGGGTCTGATCATGTCAGGCAGGTCTGTTCTAGGTCCTGTCCCTCTGACTCTTCAACAACAGACTTTACTCCAGGGACTTGACTCTAGGCTGAGGAGTTTCTAGAGTGCTTCTGGCATGTTGTCAGTTTATGTTTCTCATCCAGTCATTCCAAGTCTCTGACCCTAGACCAAAGGATCAAATAAACCTTACTTCATGCTTTCCCCTTGGGAGTGTGGGGTTTTTCCCTTTCCACGCATAAGGTCCACTGGGATCCTCAGGAATAAGGAGGTGTGATGAGAAGAGCTGTTACTTCAAGTCTGATTTTGCCACATTGGGTACACAGGTAAGGAAAATGTATCATCAAATGGTTTACAAAGAAAAGTCTTGTCAGGACTTCAGTGGTTTCAAACAACCTGATATGTATTAAGTGATTAACCAGTAATTTCACAAATAACAGTTGCTTCTTCATCATAATCCCCCACTGCAGTGGGGCAGTGGTGGCATATACCTTTAATCCCAGCACGTGGGCAGCAGAGCCAGGTGGATTTCTGAGTTCAAGGCCAACCTGGTCTACAGAGTGAGTTCCAGGACATCCAGGGCTATACAGAGAAACCATCTTGAAAAACCAAAGTCGTCGTCGTCATCATCATCATCATCATCATCATCATTATCATCATCATCATCATCATCCCCACTACAAAGTCTGTCTCATCTAGTGTCTGAATGAGTTCCTCATCTATATTTCACGTCTGGGTAGCTGCTGTGTCAGCTTCCTGTTGCTGCTTAAGAGATTACTACAAATTTGGTGGTTTAAAGCAAGATAAGTGTTCTAGCTTCCAGATACTGAGACACAAGTTCTAAGGTCAGAGTTTTGGTGAGGCTGGTCTCCTCAAAGTCCTGGGAAGGTAAAAAGGGACTGTCTGCCTGCATTCTTGGCTTCAGCTCTTCCACATTGTGTCTTCAACTCTGTTTCTGTCTGTCTTCACGTCTCTCTGTCTCTGACTCCCCCTATCATTTTCTCTCTCAATTAGTGGCTGTTTTCAAACTCAGTATGTCACTGAGGGTAACCTTTATCTTTCTTCCTCAGTTCTGGGATGACAAGTCTACTCCCCCCCCCCCATGCCTGGGTTCCACATCCTATGGAGCCTTTATAACAATTGGCATTCACAGTCATGTTGTCATGCAGTCATTTTTGCCCACTAATCACCTCCATCTTCCCATATTCATTTTCCATCCTAGCTGTAGATCCCTGTTCACCTCCACTGTCTCCATAGTTTCACCTTCCTGATAAGACCACATAGTTGGAATTGCACAATCTGTCACCTTTTCAGATAGCTTTCTTGCACTTAGTAGTGTGCACTGAGATTTCCTCTGCATCATTCTGTTGGTTCATAGAGCATTCATTTTCCATTAAAAAAAAAAAATCTGTCTCTGAGAAAAAAAGCAAAAATTTCAGAAACCACTCTTCCCTCAGGCTACTTTAGGACATATCTCCAAACCCTCCTGCCCTGTTTCCTCACCTCTGACCTTGGTGAAATGAATTCCTAGGAAAGGTCAACACATTGCCAGTAAGTGTGTCACTTCAAATGAAAGAGGAGGGCATGTCTTTAAAAGATAGTTGCCACATATGTTTTATTTATCCCGGAATCCTTTCCTTTTTTCTCCATTTATTTATTTATTCACTTTACATCCTGATCACAGCACCCCCCTCCAAGTCCTACCCTTACAAATTGTTCTCCCATTACTCCCTACTCTTCTCCTGCTCAGAGAAGGGGGAACCTCCCCTTTCAAGTTTGGAAAGAACAAATAGAAGATAGGTTAAATGAAGCTTCTCAGGTCAAAGCTACTGAGACAGGAACAGCCTGTTAAGTAGAGCCCACTGCCTTAGGAACCAGAGCACTAATCCTGCCACATTCCCAGACACTTCTGTGGCTGCCTATAAATAACCTTCAGAATAGAAATCAAAGCAATAAACTTCACCAGGAAGAAGAGGAAAGATGGTATCTCACACAGCTGCAGTGTGAGAGGAAAGAGCTGCCAAGCCCTAGAACAGCATGCTCTAGCCTTTGGTGGGTCACTTTGCATGCTATAAGTGACACCAGAATTTTCAAAGAATACTTGTCTCTTATAAATGGAGTGACCATTATAATAACTTTATTGAACTCATGTGCAACATTCAGAACTATGGGTGGCAGTGTAGACCCTTATTCTGAAAATTAATATCTTATCTCAAAAATTAGCCTAAATCTTATAAATTAAGCTTTTCAGTATGGAACCTCAGTTCTCTTACTCACCAACCTGATAAAACTGAATCCTCATACAAAATACTGCAATAATATAATAAGCTCTAACTGCAAGTTTCACCTGTTAAATGTTTCATTTTATCAAACTCTTGGCCACATCAGCATTTCCTAGCATCCCAAGATCATTCTTATAATTTTAGAACAAAACCAGAAATGCTATGGCTTTTCTTATTTTCCTTCTGTATAAAAGGATGTGAGTATATGTGTCTTTGCAGTCCAGAATGGTCTCAAGTTCAAAGTCCTCCTGCTTCAGTCTCCAAGTGCTAGGGCTATCTACAGGTATGCAACACCACATACAGATCTATGTAAATGTAATTCTGAGATTTCAAGAAATTGAAACAAAATTATTCATCATAGAAATAGATGTCATGTCTTAAGCCATTGTATTGTAGGGGCTTTTGGTGCTCCTGCTTGAGATTTAATAACAAAGTCACAGAGACATCTGCATAGTAGTGCTCAGGACAGGTCTTCAGGTGGCCATCTAGACTCAGCTAAGCTCCCCTACCACTAGTCTCTACCATGTGCTTCTGTCTGCTCTACATCTCTGCTATGCTCCAATTCTCCTCCAAGCACAAGTCTCCAGATCTTTATTCTTCCAAAGCCCTTTACTCTCTCATACAAACAAAACAAAACAAAACAAAACAAAACAAAACCCTCAAAAGCATAATGGGAAAAGCTCCAGAGCTTACTTAATCAGTAGCAGGACTATGACCAGTCTATTGTTGCCTTTTGGACAGATTGAGGGCTATGTGACCTCCCAAGGGCAGCTTGCTTTTGAACATGATAATCTCAAAGACTACTTGATTACTCAGTTTATATCTTTTTGGGTAGGTGAGGAATCGACAAACATTTATATAGAAACCAGGTCTTGTGGGGCCAGTACCCAGTGCTGCCAGTACAGCGATTAATAGTGGAGAATATAGGAACACGCATTCAAAGCCAGTTCATACAATATGTGTGGGGGTAGGTTGTGTTTGCTCTCCAAGATATATAGGATGGCTTTAGATAGTGGTTGTTCTTCAGCTGAGTCCTACCGCTGATGACTTCCAGAAAGATTTCTGTCAGCCAGACTGCCTTGCTGTGGCCCTTTGATGAACATAGTTTCATAGGTAGGGACCCTAACAAGATGTTCTATGAAGTTATTTCTATAAACTTTGCACTAGTCTAGAGGTAGAAACAATTTAATGAGCCTACTTCCACTTTAGCACTGTTTTGAATCCAGTCTACTTCATGCTCCTTGAATCCCATAGTAAGCCATGATCTATGACATAACCCATGTCTGTACCTGTTTCTCAGGTCTCAAATAGTCTGGTTCCAAGGAGACAACACAAAGTGGTGGATTCCTCCCTGGTTGTCTTCCTTCCTGGTAGCTGTTCTCTCAGAGATGTTTGTAGGCATGTTGCAAATGTTCCACATGCTGACAACTTTGCTTTTCTCACTAAATGAGCACAAAACATGCCAGTAACTCTTCTCGTCACCTGAGAAAAATGCTTTTTCAAAGTTAAGCCTAAATATTAGAAGTAACACTCATTCCCCTCCTATAGAACCTGTCAAGTCCCCATTCTAAGATGTCCTTGGAAGAAATGAAAGACCTCCATCTTGATGAACTGAACCTGCAGCCAGAAACCAGGGAAATGAATGGGATTCTCATGTCCAAGATGATGATTGAAAACTGGGACAAAATCTGGAACTTCCAAGCAAAGCCTGATGATCTCCTCATTGCAACCTATGCAAAAGCAGGTAAGTATAAGAAAAGTAGCAGGAAAGGCCACTTACACAGAACAAGTGCTTCCTAACATGGGCATCTGCATTAAAAGAGGATGGGTGGAGCTTTATCTAGTCAAGTCCCTGGGTGGGGAAGAACAAAATAGAACAAAACAACCATTCCAACTCCTACGGGTCAATACCCTATCCTATTGGATTCTCCCTTAACTAAGCTCTTGAAAGACAGAGATGGTCCAACCATAACAAACACCGTAAAGACTAGGTGAAATTATGAAGTGTTTACACAGAAATTACAAAGCACAAACTGTGGGAAATAAAATGGAAATTCATGGATTTTGCCAGCCCACCACTCTTCTGTATTCACCTCTCTAGCACCTAAGCTGTGCCTTCTAGTGTCCTAGATTGGCATGGACTTGAGCACCTGCAGCCCAGAGGTAGTGCTGAGAACACATGCACATCCATTGTGAGAAAAACAGAGAAGAGTTAATCCTGGGGAACAAAGAGGGGACTATGAAAAAGGATCAGAAAATACAAAGAATGACATGGACCTGATGGCGGGGGGAGGGGGGGGAGCAAGGAACATTCCCCTTGGGAAAACATTGGTAAATGACTCATGGGGCTTTCCCTTCCCCAATACCATTTGATTTTTTTCATCCCACATAGTATGATAGAGTTAGGAGTTTGGACCCTTGATTTAGTAACATTTGATTTTGACATAAAGATACAAATGAATTTTGAAAAAGGACCACCTCTGTGCTCCGTATTGGTTAGCATTTCAACTCCTGTTGCTCATTTGGCCAAGATCTAGCTTAGGAGTTACTCAACAAGGATTCAGGTTGCTATAGGCTCTCCATTTCTGTCTGTCTTTCACTGGACATGTGGCTTTCCCTGACTCAAATATGCACTTTTTCTTAGAGCAGAAAATTTTGATAAGTCTAGCTTGAAAAATATGCATCTACCTGTAAGGACTCTGACCTCTGGTCAGTGGTCTCTCCTCTCATCTCCTCTCGACGACTCCTCCTCCTCCTCCTCCTCCTCTTCTTCCTCCTCCTCTTCTTCCTCCTCCTCTTCTTCCTCTCTCCCTCCCTCCCTCCCTCCCTCCCTCTCTCTCTCTCTCTCTCTCTCTCCCTCTCTCTCTCTCTCTCTCTCTCTCTGTCTCTCTCTCTCTGTCTCTCTCTCTCTCTGTCTCTCTCTCTGTCTCTCTCTCTGTCTCTCTCTCTGTGTCTCTCTGTCTCTGTCTTTCTCTCTGTCTCTCTCTCTCTGTCTCTCTCTCTCTGTCTGGCTCTCTCTCTCTGTCTCTCTCTCTGTCTCTCTCTCTGTCTCTCTCTCTGTCTCTCTCTCTCTCTGTCTCTCTCTGTGTCTCTCTCTCTGTGTCTCTCTCTCTGTCTCTCTCTCTGTCTCTCTCTCTCTGTCTCTCTCTCTGTCTCTCTCTGTCTCTCTGTCTCTCTCTCTGTGTGTCTCTCTCTCTCTCTCTCTCTCTCTCTCTCTCTCTCTCTCTCTCTCTCTCTCTCTGTCTCTCTCTCTCCCTCCTATCTTTGGCCTTATTGTATTTCTCTCAGTACCTCTCAACCTCCCAGAAACACTACATTACTTCCAGGTGGAACAAACCTGCCTTGTTTCCCTCCAGATAATATTATTTTCTAGGGCAGGTGATATTCAATTTGTATTTCCATTCTTCATGTCAAAATAGCCATAGTTCTACTGAAGCCTTTAAGCAATAAGTAAGAAGCCTTTCAGTGTACTTCTCAAGTGTATTTCTCCCTTCCGAACCGTCCTGTGGCAATAGTGACATTTTAGTTTATGTTTACACCTAGTGTGTTTGGTTTATCTGTGAGAAAAGAGACAATCAAAAGTAGTGACCGTATCTTGGTACAAGAAAAACTGAAAACTGTAGCCTTTAGATAGCTAATTACCTAACTAAAATGGGAGTATCTGTTCTTTTTTTTTTAACTTTTATTGTATTATGATAAAAAAATGTTACATGATTTCAATTTATCTGAATTTGTTATTTAAAAAAATTTTAAATAAATAGAATTAAATCACATTCTTGTTTCCCTTTTGTACCCCAACTCCTCCCAGAGACCCCCTCTTTAATACCTACAATATCTTTTTTTGTTATATTCCTTAAAATTTATAAAAAATTATAACAATAAAAATGAGTATTATAAAAGTTGTTTGATATAAAACAACAATCAATTTAACAGTGTTATGTAGATGCTTGTATACATCAACACTGAAAATACATGTTTTTCTCAATATAAATTTTAAATAACTCCATACATATTAACAGTATATTTCAAAATAATACATCACTACTAGTATTTTCTTAAATGAACATAAATATATAAAGTCTTTTTGTTTGATTGTTTGATTTGTATTTAGTAGAGTTTAAAATCTTGGCTCTTACTGTGGTACAAGCCCAAAATAATAACAATTTTTAGACATTGGATTTCATTGTAATAAGGTTGTACTTCAATAACCTTCACATCACCAAAGGATTTTACCTCCATTGTAGCTAAGCTGAGAGTTGACAGTTCTGTTGTGCCAAGGAATGAATTGTAGGCACAAATTTCAGATAAGACTTCCTGCTATGGTCAAAACTATTTGGTTTGAGTGAGTAACTTTATTCTCAGGCCACAGAGAACAGGTTACATTCATTTAAGAAATGGTGTGTGTATTAAGATGGTCTATCCATAAAGTCATTCACCAACTGTTTCAATGAAAAAATGGTTCTACTGGGAGGGTGGCACAGACATCAAGGGAGGGTAAGAATCTAGTTCATTAGCTGTGATAATTTGGAAAAGCATTCATCTCAGAGAAAGAGTATCTTATAAAGTCCTCTTCTTCAAACTTGATACAAGAGCTACAAATGTCAAGCAAAGCATTCATTCTCACTCTTTGTTGTTCTCATTCCTACAAGCCACCACCCAAGTTAATTGTTTATGTCTCCCTTGGGTATATAAATACTTTTAAAATATATATGTTGTTCTGAAAACCATAGTATAGTGTAAAGACATGAAATAAACAATACTACTAAGAGAGAGGCTGAGATAGGAGAAGCAAGATTTCAAGACCCTTATGTTGTACACAGCAAGACTGTCACAAACAAGCTAAAAGTATATATAGATTGTACAATATTGACCTATTTCTCCAATTACCAAATTAGAGAGACCATTGGATGACAATCAACAAATTTCTAATTCTTCATATTTTTGGGTTTGAATCACTTAGGATATGTTGCTGATATTAATTTTCATATTAAGATGTTAAGAAAAGGTAATTGTCACTTCCTATTGTTTTTGTTGTAAGAGGTGGAATTAGGTTTGTGTGGATTTGCTGAAAGATTACCTTCTTGCTTCTTCTAGGGTATAGTTTTGCTCCTCATGTTGCTGTTTTCCATCTATTATCCTTTGTAGGGATGGATTTATGGAAAGATATTGTGTAAATTTTGTTTTGTCATGGAATATCTTGTTTTCTCCATCTATGGTAATTGAGAGTTTTGCTGGGTATAGTAGACTGGGCTGACATTTGTGTTCTTGTAGGGTCTATATGACATCTGCCCAGGATCTTCTAGCTTTCATAGTCTCTGGTGAGAAGTCTAGTGTAATTATGATAGGCCTGCTTTATATGTTACTTGCCTTTTTTCCCTTACTGCTTTTAAAATTCTTTCTTTGTTTAGTGCATTTGGTGTTTTTATTATTATGTGATGGGAGGAATTTCTTTTCTGGTCCAGTCTATTTGGAGTTCTGTAGGCTTCTTGTATGTTCATGGGCACCTCTTTCTTTAGGTTAGTGAAGTTTTCTTCTGTAATTTTGTTGAAGATATTTACTGGCCCACTACCTTGGGAGTCTTCACTCTCTTCTATACCTATTATCCTTAGGTTTGGTCTTCTCATTGCATCCTGGATTTCCTGCACGTTTTGTGTTAGGAGCTTTTTGCTTTTTGCATTTTCTTTGACTGTTGTGTTAATGTTTTCTATGGTGTCTTCTGCCCCTGACATTCTCTCTTCTATCTCTTGTATTCTATTGGTGATGTTTGCATCTATGACTCCTGATCTCTTTCTTAGGTTTTCTATCTCCAGGGTTGTCTCTCTTTCTGATTTCTTTATTGTTTCTATTTTCATTTTTAGATTCTGGATGGTTTTGCTCATTTCCTTCACCTGTTTGATTGTGTTTTCCTGTAGTTCTTTAAGGGATTTTTGTGTTTCCTCTTTAAGAGCTTCTTGCTCTTTACCTGAGTTCTCCTGTATTTCTTTGAGGGTGCTATTTATGTCTTTCATAAGATCCTGTGTCCTCATTATGATAAGTAATGTTAGATCTGAATCTTGCTTTTCTGGTGTGATAGTGTGTCCAGGACTTGCTATGTTGAGAGAATTGGGTTCTGATCATGCCAAGTAACCTCGGTTTGTGTTATTTATTTTCTTATGCTTGCCTCCCACCATCTGGTTATCTCTAGTGTTACCTGCCCTTTCTAAATCTGACTGGAATCAGTCCTTCCTGTGATCCTGGTTGTGTCAGAACTCCTCAGAGTCAAGCTGTCTCTGTGATCCTGTGATTCTGGGATCCTGTGACCCTGAGCTTATTAGAGCACCTGGGAGTGCAGCAACTTCCTCTGGGTTTTGTGGAACTGGTTGAGGAGCCTGGGCTCAAGGTCTGCTCAGGACACCAGCCCAGAGAGACTGGAAGGAATCCAAGACACTCTACTGGTAGAGTTCCTGTGTGTCTAGTCCCGCTGGTCCCAGTTACTCCTGGTGTTGGGACAGATGTTCGGTCCTCTTCACCTCTGATCCTGAGAGTGTCAGAGAGCCTGGGAGTGGAGCTTCCTCTGGGTATTGTGGTACTGGCTGCAGAGCTTGCTCCCAAGGTCCGCTCAGGACACCAGCCCAGAGAGACTGGAAGGAACCAGGGACTATCTCTTAATTTGTAAGAGAAGAGTATATGTCTGGTAGGCAAAAAGGAGTTTCTGTCATGCAAATGAACTGGCTAATTCATCTTTGAGTCAATCCACATTTGACTGACTCCATATTTATTCATTCAAACTCCATTTATGGGGAACAAAGTACTTTATTGAATGCCAGGCAGAAAGAAGACAGAGAATTAAAAACAGCATATACTACAGTCACAAAGTGACAATGAGAACAGAAGGATAATGAGAACTAGTGCTTAGAGGAAGACAAAAGAATGTAATAGGTGAGTTGATTCTATCTAGAACCCAGCAAATTTGAATACAGCTTTGTTCACTATATGAGTGGTTGATTAAATAAAACTGAATTGTGCCATGAGTGGTTAGAACTGAAAATAACTAATGCTTCTAGGTACCACCTGGACACAGGAAATTGTAGATATGATCCAAAATGATGGGGATGTTCAAAAGTGCCAGCGGGCCAACACTTATGACCGACACCCTTTCATTGAGTGGACTTTGCCTCCACCTCTCAACTCAGGTGAGTTTCTCCAACTAGGGTATAGGGGACTGTAATCATTGTGCAGTATCAGTTTTTATCCCAGAGGAAGATCATTTCTACAGTCTTTTTCTAAAAAACACTTTCAAATGTTTAGAATGGAACCAGAAAGGAGTGTGAAAGAAGCCCAGATCTATACAACACAATTGCTTTCCTAAAATGCATGATTAGGTACATAAGGCACACAGCCCATGGTATGCAAGCATCTGAAGTGCCATGCATGTATAAGATGTCAATAAAGTCATGAGTTACAGTTTGGACCATATATGTTACCAAAGTCTGAAAGTTAAATGCCTGCTCCCCCAGGAAGGCACTTGGGAGAAGTATTAGAACCCCATGTGGTTGGCCATATGTGTGATAGATTTAAGCCACTGATCTTTCCCTTTAGGAGATAATAGAACCCCAACCCCTGACCCTTTTGTATATGGCTTGAGAAAAAAGGTTTTGCTCTGCCACATGCTCCACCATGATGTGCTTCCTCAGCACAAGTTGAAAGAAATAAGGCCACTATCTGTATAAGTTCTTAAGACATCAACAGAAGCAGACCTTGTTTTTCCAACTTGATCATGTCTGGCATCATCATATAATGGCAAATAACATGCATTACCATTCCAAAACAGAAGAAAGGGGGCATAGTTAGAATAAAAGCAAGACTAAACACCCGCTTAGTAACCTCCAACCACTCCATTTTCATGTCTGATGTCAAGTACTCTTCATATTACCAACTCCTTTTAGTTTTGGTTGACTGCAAAATACTATTTTTTCCTCTTGGGCTAGTTCTATTACCTATTAGCCACTTTTCTTGGCAGGTATACCATGTCACTAGGATCTCCAACATCTTGGACTCTCCAAGGCAATCCAGGTTTCACCTTCACAGCTTTACAAAATGGTCTTTTTAGGCCTCTATGAGAGACACCCCTGACATAGGCTTCTGCCACTTTCCTTAGTTGCATGGAGAGAATCCAGAACTCCTTTCTTGCATCCTTGACTCTAAAGACAGAGAAGCACATGGCTGAACTTGCCAAACTCTGATGTTTATTGAGGCTGGAACATGGTTCCCTTTGTCAAATAAATTTTCACAAGCTTTCTTGTTTGGATAGCTTCCTTTACTTCTTAAGCTTGGCTGTCCTAGAACTTGCTCTGCAGACCTGGCTAGCCTTGACCTCAAAGATCTGCCTGTCTCAGGCTCTGGAATGGTTCCTGGGGTTTCCCAATCTGTGGGTGTGACTGGGTAATGAAGGCTATGTTAATCACAGGTTTCTTCCCTGGAACTTTAGGAGTATGACAGGTTAAAAATGGTTATGTTAAACATCCTCTAGTCTCTGGGGCTTCTGGATATATGGGTAGATAGGTCTAGAAGATTTCCTATAGCTTTTCCAGAAGCATGGTAGGAGTTTTAGTTGGTTTATGCAAAACTCCACTACCCTTAGACAAATTTGTAGGCTGTTGAGATCATTCATCATTATAGACAGGGGCCCTACCTTATCTTATTCAGTATTGGGGTCTGTCTTAGTCAGGGTTTCTATTCCTGTACAACATCATGACCATGAAGCAAGTTGGGGAGGAAAGGATTTATTTGGCTTACTTCCACATGGCTGTTCATCACCAAAGGAAGTCAGGACTGGAACTCAAGCAGGTCAGGAAGCAGGAGCTGATGCAGAGGCCATAGAGGGATGTTCTTTACTGGCTTGCTTCTCCTAGCTTGCTCAACCTGCTCTCTTATAGAACCCAAGACTTGCAGCCCAGGGATGGCACCACCCACAAGGCGCAATTGAGAAAATGCCCCACAGCTGGATCTCATGGAGGCACTTCCACAACTGAAACTCCCTTCTCTATGAGAACTCCAGCCTGTGTCAAGTTGACACACAAAACCAGCCAGTAAAATTAACCCCATGTCAACTTGACACACAAACACATCACTATTAAGCCTCAACCCTTATGTTCTTATTCATCCCCAAGATCTAAAGTCTCACAGTCTTACATATTAAAAGTTCAATCAAGCTGGGAGGCACAGGACCCACGAGTCGCAGGGGAGTTGCAGGGTGGCAGGGACAGGATCCTCTCAGCTTCCGAGTGACAGAGTTGGATCAGTGACTTTCTCTGCCCCTTCCCTGCAAGTGGAGGGCCAACCTCCAGGGAGTGCCTTAACCCAGAGACTCGGGTGAGAGCTGCCATTTTCTCTCCGTTGAGTTTTTAAGATGGGAGCACCAGCAGGGAAGCACAGACCCCATGAGTCTCAGGGGACTTGCAGGGCAGCAGGGACAGGACAAGCTCTAGTCAGAGACACTAAGAACATCTAACACCAAAAATCTAGAGATGGTGAAAGGCAAACGCAAGAATCCTACCAACAGAAAACAAGACTATTTGGCTTCATCAGAATCTAGTACTCCCACTGCAGCAAGTCCTGGATATCCCAAAACACCGGAAAAGCAAGAACTAGATCTAAAATCATATCTCACAATGCTGATAGAAGAACTTAAGAAGGACACGAATAACTCCCTTAAAGAAATACAGGAGAATACAGGTAAAGAGGTACAAGCCCTTAAAGAGAAAACAACAACAACAACAAAAAAATCCCATAAAGAATTACAGGAGATCACAAGTAAACAAATAGAAGGAATTAAAGAGCAAACTCAAAAATCCCTTAAGGAATTGCAGGAAAACACAAACAGGTGAAGGAATTGAGTA
>NW_022196909.1:68851504-68852066 GCF_008632895.1 Mastomys coucha | reverse complement strand
GATTTAACAGATATCTATAGAACTTTTTATCCTAAAACAAAAGGATATACCTTCTTCTCAGCACATCACAGCACATTCTCCAAAATTGGACACAAATCAGGCCTCAACAGATACAAGAAGATTGAAATAATTCCTTGTATCCTAACAGATCACCATGGGCTAAGGCTGCTCCTCAATAAAAACATAAACAATAGAATGCCCACATACAAGTGGAAGCTTAACAACACTCTACTCAATGATAATTTGGTCAAGGAAGGAATAAAGAAAGAAATTAAAGACTTTCTAGAGTTTAATGAAAATGAAGCCACAATGTACCCAAACTTATGGGACAAAATGAAAGCAGACCTAAGAGGAAAACTCATAGGTTTAAGTGCGTACAAAAAGAAACTGGAAAGAGCATACACCAGCAATTTGACAACATACCTGAAGGCGCTAGAACAAAAAGAAGCAAATTCACCCAAGAGAAGTCAAAGGCAGGAAATAATCAAAACTCTGGGCTGAAATTAACCAAATAGAAACAAAAAGAACTATACAAAGAATCAACCAAACCAGGAGCTGGTTC
>NW_022196909.1:68847764-68848482 GCF_008632895.1 Mastomys coucha | reverse complement strand
TTAGGACGAACAACAATATGAACTAACTAGTACCCTCAGAGCTCCCAGGGTCTCAACCACTAACCAAGACTGTACATGGAGGGATCTGATTGTTCTGGCAGCATGTGTATAGTAGAGGATTGCAAATTTGATCATCAATAGGAGAGGACCTCTGCCCTGTGAAGGTTCTGTGCCCCAGTGTAGGGGAATGCCAGGGCCTATAAGTGGGAGAGGGTGGGGGTGGTAGGCATGAGGAGGGGGGAGGCTACAGGGTTTTTTTTGTTGTTGTTGTTGTTTTTATTTGTTTCTTTGTTTTTTGGAGGGGAAACTGGGAAAGGAGAAATTTACATGTAAATAAAGAAAATATCTAATAAAAAAAAGATGTATTAAAAGCAAAAAAACAGGGTAGTGGTGGCACATGCCTTTAATCCCAGCTCCAGGGAAGAGTCAGAGGCAGGCTTATTTCTGAGTTGGAGGCCAGCCTGGTCTACAGAGTGAGTTCTAGGACAGCCAGGGCTACACAGAGAAACCCTGTCTCAAAAATCAAAAAAACAAAACAAAAAACAAAACAAAACAAAACAAAACAAAAAGCAAAAACACATGACATCAAAGAAATAAGAAAGTTAAGTGATTGGGTATCAAAATCAATCCAATATGTCAGTACACATAGCTGCATACAGACTGTTTAAATGTCACATGCTTTTAAAACATGCACTTTGTTTTGAGTTTAAGAATGTGA
>NW_022196909.1:68832170-68847209 GCF_008632895.1 Mastomys coucha | reverse complement strand
TTTCTGATTTCTAGGTCAGAGAATCAGGTTTCTTAAACTGTTCAGTAGAAACATGAAAGATATTTTTCTTAATAATTCTCAAATTCCTTCAAAGGTAATTCTGCTTACTTTAAAATGCAGTACAATTAAAGTAACTTGTTCCATATATGTGGTCTCATATCTTCCTAATAACATAACTCATCGTGCTTAGACCTTTAACTTGCCATAAAATATCTCTAAAGCTAAATTAATATTTTTTTCATGAATAAAGTGAATATTTTATATTGAAAAAAAACTAATCTAGGACGTCTAGAACAATAAACTGAACCTTGGCATCTAACATCAAAATTGAGTGACCCAGTATCACGCCATCCCACACCAAAGGCTCGATAATCCAATTTGCACAGTGAACAGAGAGTTTCCTTGGAGAAGTGGACTCCACATTGTGATTCTCATGCTCTGAAAACTAATTTAAAGTTTTATAATTTGTATTCCAAGGGAGATTGAGAACATCTGTGAGGCTCAGATTCTCTACAACTGCCTGTAAATGGAAAAGATTAATGGGGACACAGAAATACCAAAGACACACAAGGGATGGAGACAATGAAAATGATCCAAAAGAGGATACACATTGGTGGCCGCCAAGACAAACCAGATCCTGAGGATTTGCAGTACTCTCCTGGCTAGAACCTGGACTCTGGAATTCTTACATTCTTCCCAGATTTTACCATGAGTCCCTTCATGATTGGCATCTAAAACATACCAGAAACCCAAAACCTTGGTTTACCTTACTTACAGGGGTCCCAAATACAGGTGCACACATGGACAAGTTGGTGGAGGTGAGAGTACTCAATTCCTGAGGCTGAGGAACACTTTTTCAATGGCTTCCCTATTACCAACAGCTCTTACTCTTACATAAAAGGCACCCACCTAAGGGATCAGGGATCTTTTCCTCGGGCATTTTTGTGGGACCTCAAAATGTTATATGGTTTGAAGGGGAAAAAAAAAAAAACATCTGAAAGGCCTGAATAAGTCAAATTAAATGGAGCCTTTATTTATGATCAGTGGGTTTGTTCCATAGACAGAAGCAGCCACAACCTCTAAACTTGTTCAAGATTTCAATAGGAAAATCTTCAATTGAAACATATACAGAATGGCAGCTGTGGGCATACACAACAAGAAAGCATTGTTTACAGAATGGAGAGAGAGCAGTTTAGGACTCAGGAATTTCTCATAGCCTTGAGGTCAGGAACACATATAAGAATTTATGACTGGTCCAGAGACTAATTAACCCCATATAGTTTTAGTACTTAAAGTATCCTTAGGAATATTTTCATAGGATGGCATAATTATAGTTCAGAGTCCACAGCAAAGTAAATAAAAAGTTCCAGTGACTACCCCTTCCTGAGTTCATCTTCAGAATTCTGACATGGAATCTAAGTTTAGGTAAAGGGAAAGAGGTATGTATAACTAAGTAGTCCTTTTTAAGGTGTAGTTCCATCCATCACTGTGGAGTATCCTCTAGAATGAACTGGAAATCCACCCTCAAGACAGAGGAAGACATAGTTCTTACATATGGAATACTGTAGAGTCAATCGTTTGGTCAATACAGTTTCTAGTGTTTAATACAGCATTGGATCCACATAGCTAGGGAGAAAGATCAGGCTAAAGAAAGTTGTCTTACCTCCTAGGTCTGGATCTGGCTAACAAAATGCCTTCACCTAGAACTCTGAAGACTCATCTGCCTGTTCAGATGCTTCCACCTTCCTTCTGGAAAGAAAACTCAAAGGTAAGACCAGCCTAATTGTATTCATTAAAACAGAAACAACCAGTGAAAACTATAGGGTACATGGTGGCATTACCCCAGAGTCCAAGTTCTCATTTTCCACCCACCTTCCCTTCAAAATATTATTGTTGGGTACCATTGGAAGTTTTCTTGCAAAGTTCTGATCACCTGCCCACTAACCTGTGTTAAATAAGAGAATTCATTATATAAAGTATAATGTATACTTTATACATTATATACAAAGTATAACAAAGTATGGGTTTCTTGCTTTAATTGGAACCTCTATGATGTGAGGACCAAAAAGGACTTAAATGAGAGAGCCATCTATCTGGAGAAACCTGTATGGGTAAAGTAAAACATGACAGTGAGAATTCTGAAAACACAGGCCACAGTGCAGGCCTACGCAATATTCAAAAATCTGTTAAGAGTTCTCCTAAAGCCAACTATCCAAGAGCCTTACCTGCCTCTGGATTCCTGCTGTGCCAACTCTTTAGCCACAAATACTCCTTTTGAAAAATGTACGCCCTTGTTCAATACATGATAGTTTATTAAGACTTTAGCAGCTAAGGCCATCCTACAACCATAGACCAAATGACATTTTAATGGACACCAATGAAAATATGTCTACCTTGTAGGCAAAACTTGGTCCTCTTGTAATGGCAATTCTAATTTGATAATGTGTAGAAACTTGATTTACCCTTATAGTGACCTTATCTCATGAAGCTAGATCCAAGTATAATGTTTCTGTTTCCTCTATTTGATTTCTTTTGACACTTCTTAATTGTAATCCTATACAAGTGTAGACACAGATTCTTACTAAACTCAAACCTCCCTGATATTTTTTGTCTCTGAACATGCCAACAAACAGATAAAGAATGAAGGGTTTGATAGCCATTCCATCAACAAGTCTTGAAATAAATAAAAAGTTTATTTGAAGAATTATCATCACTACCACAGCAAACAGACAGCATGACAGGGGATCTGACAAGAAGTCAAGCCTATGAGGTAGAGTCCCTCGTTATAGGCCAGAATGATTCATTCAGTTGGGCTATCTGATTCCTAAGTATCTCAGGGGTAGAAAGAATTCTGGGATAGGAATATGCAACTCCAAGAATACTGGAGAGAAAGGACACACTTAGTCAAGGTGTATTTATTGTTCTGAAGAAGAATTTTTACAGTGGTAACCCTCTGGTGGGCTGACCCTAACAACGTGAGCATATCAATTTCCTCAAGAAAATGAAAATTATGTCTTCCATTCTCCTGGAATTCAATTATGGATCTATTATGGGGTTAGAGATTCACATTATTTCCATAGGGGTTGTCTTCATTAGGGTTTCCATTGCTGTGAAGAGACACCATGAACAAGGCAATTCTTATAAAGACAAACATTTAACTGGGACTGGTTTACAGGCAGCAGAAGTGGGAGACTACCTTCTACACTAGGCACCAGCTTAAGCATAGGAGACCCGGCCACACCTACTCCAATAAGAACACACATCCTAATAGTACCAAGGCTAATGGGCTAAGTATTCAATCACATGAGTCTACGGGGACAAAACTTATTCAAACCACAAGTGGCTTGTCATTTGCTATATAGCAACTGGATGAATGAAGTTGATGCAATGATTATGGCCCGAATCAAAGGCAGCTCTGGATTCTCACAAATTCCCACAAATATATATACCTTCTTGTATTAAAGGTACATTGATGCTTGAGAACCAATAATCTCTCCAGAATTTCTGGGTATTCCATTCATGGTTATCATATGATAATGCTGACATAGGATTCTTAGCCTCATTAATGAAGAAGTTTAAGAATGGATTCAAATGCAACTCTAGGGCAACTTTGTTGGAATTTAAAAGAAAAACCTCAGGGGAGGCAAGCTGTAAATATTTTCAGCTGCCTGGAAGAAAAGAATGGAGAAGAGAAGGAGGAGGGGAAGTCATGATGTGTGAGTTAAATATGGAGGTTAGCTATGTAGTGGACAAGCAGACACTAGGCAGTGGCAGGGCAGCATTTGAGAAAGGATACAAAAGCCTAAAGTGACAGGTTATATCCACCAATGAAATAACCCAATTCATGACAAAATAAATATAAAGGCAAGTTAACTGGGGGTGCCTCTCAGTTGGGTTTACCAGTCCCCAGGAAGTTAGCATACAGACAGGGAGACAGAAGGGAGGAGAGAGGGAGAGAGAGAGAGAGAGAGAGAGAGAGAGAGAGAGAGAGAGAGAGAGAGAGAGAGAGAGAGATGAAGAGCCACTGGGTAAGAGGAAGCACAGGCCCTGAGCTGGAAAGTTCAGCATAGAGGGTAGGGCATGCCAGCCTTGTCCTGTGACAGGTAGGGACTAAGGGATTCGAAAAGCTGGAGGCCAAGTCTGCTTTGATATGTTAAATATGCACCTTAGCCATTGGTCCCAGGTCTGAATCCCAACATTCCAGGCTTTTTTTGATAATAAATGAATAAGAAGCAACACAATTGTCTATGACCACTTTCTGCTGACACCGGGGCATCCTTAGTGGAGGTCCAAAAGCTGTAATGTTGGCCACTTCCAGGAAGAGTGAAGCTAGTGTACAAGCTCTGCAGTACCTTCTGGGGCTAGGGATGTGAAAGCCCAGTTGAAGCAGTTTATAAGGCTATATATACCTAAGAGTAACCACTTCAGATATATGTATGTATATATGTATATATATATACATATATATATATATGTAGGTATGTATATGTATATGTATGTATGTATGTATGCATGTATGTATGCATGTATGTATGTATGCATGTATGTATGTATGTATGTATGTATATATACACATACACATACACATACACATTAGGGGAAGAAAATAAAACTAAGGAGTTTAGGGAGAAAACTTTTTTCTTGGGTGTACATTTCAAATTTTTAGACTGTGATCTTAGCAGTTGGGGTCAAGGGAGTCCCAAAGCAAAGGGCTGGATCCCACCTTCAGGAATAAGCAAGTGGGGAAAGAGGCTCTTGATTGACAGTACTTATTTGGAGTCCATTTGACCTGTGACAAGTGGATTTGAGTGAATTCCTTCAAGCTTATAAGGATCTTTTTAAGTTTAAAAAAAGAGATATGTTTTAGATATATTACTATTACCACTGGTTATAATCTGTGCTAAAGTCTATACTGTAGAAAAAAACAATAGACTCATGCTTTTGAGTCACACTAAAACTTTTAATAAAATGATTTGGGTGAAAAATATTGACACTCCATCCTCTCTCCCGAAAACTAGGTGTATATAATTCTAGCACAATAAGAAGCACTTTCTTATTACAGTTTATGGTTTTATCTCCTCCAACCTTCATAATTTGCATTTACCAACCTGAAAACACTTTCTTAGACCCTTACTTTCTTAGGTCCTCAACTTAAGCTTTCATATCCTTAGACCTAACAAATTTATACTTTTTCCTATCCAATTATTCACCAGGAGGCACAGGTAACCAGTTGATTACTGGGAGCACTCCCTGTAAGTTGAATTTCTTTAAATAAAAGAATTAATTGTAAGAAGATATTTCTTTCACTAGTCTAGTCTTCAAACCCATCAAAGACCTGAGAACAATAAATTTTTACCTGACATAGCAGGAGGTGCTGATAAAGCAGCTTCTGAGTTTGCTAAAAATTGCCAGCTACCTAGCCCTCAGATTCCTCTGTGATCACTAGGGCATCTTTCCTCAGCTGCCAGGCCCTTGGGAGACTTTTCTGTGAAGCAGGAACGTAGGAAGGCTAATCTTATCTAGGCAAAGTAAGGCAGTCAGTTTTCCAGTGCCCTGCCTGTTCACAGTTTCAACAGTGTTCTGGCAGCAGTCAAGGCAAAGTTCAGTGGCCAGCTTTGACCCATTTGAAACAAGCTTCAAGTGGAAGTTCTTCCATCCCCATCTTCTCATGGGAGATGATTAGCAGTACTGTCAGGAGCTGCCATGTCTATTATTAAAAGCTTCCTAGCAAACCTGTTAAATGCCATATTCTTTAGTCTCTGAAGTGGCTGAGGACCATCTGCCTATCTAAATAGACGAACTGCTTGTTTCTAGTTATCCATCCTAGACTTAAGCTTGAAGACATATATAGGAAGCTAAATAAGGCCATCCCTGTTACCTTTGAGTCTTCCCAATATCGAATTGAAGCTCTTCTAGTAACAAAATAAAAGTTTTAACCATAGATACAGTTTATAGATACTGGCAACTTTATTGCACCATTATATGCCACTCTAGTTTTCTATATGGATTAGTTTATCTAAACAGCTAAAGCATAAAAGATAAAGAACTTACAAAAATAACATTAGCAAAAATGGGGCTACAACATTTTAAGCCAGTGATTTTTAGCCTTTTTAATGTTGTAATCCTTTTTAAAATTTTTTCCAACCCATAACAGACATGGCTCCCAGCTATGTGACCGCCACTAGTCAAGATGGTGGTGAACTCATGGTTCCACATTCCTTTATTCCATAGTCAAGATGGCAGCCAGCCACACATTGTACATATCTTTCTCACTGCCAACTAGGGTATAGTCAAAATCTGTGGCAGGTGATTTAAAAGGACAGGGATGCTCCATCACCACAACTGTTGTTGGGACAGGAAAGAAGTGGGTGGAGAGACACAGGCAGCACCTGGAGCCTTGTGTGCAAAGGTACTCAATACTTGAAGGTGTTCTGCAGTGAAGGAGGGTGAAAGGGTATAAGAGCATTGTTTCAAAAATGTCTGGACTCCTGAAGTTTAGACTGAAGATGTCCATGCAATATCTGCAACAAACCTAATTTGGATAAATTTCACAGCAGGTATCAGTGATGTCCATTTTCTCAGCCTGTACCAGTAGGTACCAGAAAACCCAGTGTGCATTGTCCTGAACATAAGCCTGGGTAGTCTCAGGTCAACATCTTTTAAATCTGAAGACTCCCTTGGAACAAACACTGTCTTTGCTCTGGACTGGACAAGCTGTCCCTGGCAAGGCATCAGCTTGGCAAAGAGACCAATGTTTGGGTCCTGTTCCCAGAATCAATACCAAGTACTTAAAGGCAGCCTCTGGGAACTGATTACATATCAAGTCCAAAGTCGATCATATCAGGCCAAGAGAAAGATACATAAAGGAGTGGGCTCCCTGGCCTGCAGTGCTGGGAGTTAACTCCTCTGAGTCTCAACACCAGATGATAGGTTATTTCCACTCATGACATGAGTGAATTCAAGTCAAATTACAGTAATAATGTCAGGTTTATTGGGAGCAGCTCTCAGTTGGGTTCACCAGTCCCAATGTAAGAAGCCCAGGAAATTGCCATACACACAGGGAGTCAGAGGGAAGAGAGGAGAGTGAAAGCAAGAGAGAGAAGCCCAGCCTATAGTGGGCTGGAAAGTTCAACATAGTGGGTGGAGTATGCAAACCATGCCCTGTAACTAACTGGTAGGGACTGAGGGATGCTGGAAGAACCTGGAGGCCAGGTCCACTTTGATATGTTAAATTTACACCTCAGCCACTAGTCCCCAGTCTGAAACCCAAAATAAAGTACTAGAGAAAGCATCCTTGGGCTCTGATCAGAATCCAAAAGATAGACAGAAAAGGAAAAGAAAGAAGAGTTACTGCCTGATTCAGAAAGGCGGACAGACCCAGCATAATCTCATGGAAGATTTAAAATGACTGTGCTATGTGGCAGAAATTCTAGGAATGAAAAGTACGTTATCTCATTAAAGGGTTAGTTATTTTTACTGTCTCTTCAACAGGGCCAAAGTAAATCTTCTTCCTGAGAGATGGTCCTTTGACCAAGTGATTGGCCAGTCAAATTGGATTAACTGACTCTTCAGGGAGGAAACAATGACATGTTTCCCACCAGGGGTAGATTCTTTATGTAAGAAGGCAAAAGCTTTTCCTTAATGGGCTTTCAGTCCTGCTCTAACCATATTATTGACAACCTTGTAGATCCAATGTCAGAATAGACACAAACACCTATTTAATCATAACACTAACAACTTTTTTGTAAAATCAGTCTTATAAATACTGAAAGCTTCCTGGATGGCAGCCCCTTTCTTTATCCACTTAGAGGTGAATAAATAATTTCTGAGACCTTTGTCTAAACTTCTTATTTTATGATGGTATGGTAGGCTTAACAGTGGCTACCCAGTGCTCTCTGTATCCTAGTTAATATAATTTGGGAATGTTACTATTGCCAAATGTGCCTTGCTGATACGGTTAAGGATGTAGTGAACAACTTAAATTCTCTGGGCCTTCGATTTCACCATAGAGGTCTTTATAAAAGAGGCAAGAAGAAATAGAAGATGTAGCAACCAAAACAAGAAGAAAGAGTGATTTTAGGAAAGAGTCAGCAGCTAAGAAATGCAGGTGATTTTCAGTGCTAGAAATAATAAGGAAATGCACTGTTCTCTACAATTAAGAAAAGGAACAACCCTTGCTGATAGCTTTACTTTATCCAAATGAAACATGGCCTCCAGAACTCTAAGATAACATGTCTAATTGTTTTCAGCCACTACATGTATTTATGATAATTTGTTTACAAGATGAATTAAAAGCTAATATAGATTATCACACTCTTAAAAATTATATTTGACTTTAGATTCTATACTGTAAGCTCTCTTACATATATTTGTTCTGCCTAAGACTTCTTTTATTTCCAGTCTCTCAGTTCTTGAACAGGATACCTAACATAGGAATATTTTGCAAAATAGGGGCTAAAAATTAAATCTAGAAGCATTTGTTTGATATCCATGACTAGCTGTAATATAACGTACATATATTTATATGATATTGATAAGTGTAATACTTCACACTTTTTGGGTTCCTAAGTGATTTCATGAATATTGGATAGAAATCCAGTAGCAAGAAACAGTTATACAGGACTGACAATATTGGTGAAAACTCAATTGGAAAAGCTTAGTCAGGTAGTTCACCAGAAGACAAACGATTGAGGCACCACACAAAGATACTTAAGAAAACACTAGTTTTCTTATATCAGACAAGAAGCTTTATAGTACTCCTTAAGCAAAATGCCTAGCACAAGGTACTGATGAAGGAAGGAGAGGTTTATTTTGGTTCATTGTTTTGGAGGTTCAAAGTTAAGATGAGGCAGTGTTCTTGACTGACCCTTTAGTAAGAGTAACATATCATGGTAGAAATAAAAATTGAAGTGAATAGTTGAATCTCAAAGTAGAAATGAGAGACAGGGGAGAGTAAGAATGAGGAAGAGAACCACAATATCTTTGGACTGTATACTGCCAGTGTCCTAAGGATTCTACTTTAAGCCCTGTCTCTGAAATGTCCACAGTACCTCCTTGTTGCACTACCCTGGAAATGTCTGGTCATTTGGAGAATGCTACTTGTGTCAAACCATAACAGTTTCTTTCTCCCTCAACATTGCTGCAAACATGTACAGCAACAGGTGAGAATGGGAGCCAGGTGGCAAGGAATGGAAGGGCACAGACAGCAAGATAAGATAAGGGGTCACCTATCTTCTGTCAGATCATACTATTGTCTTCCTTACACAAGAGTGGCCTTGCCAAGGGGGACTTTACACTGCTGCAGAAGGTGAAAAGCAGGGGAGGCAAGTCATCAGTGAGATTGGTGTCTATCCGTAGAGAAGAGACCGCCTGGCTCACAGCCTTTGCTTCTCCCATATCCCAATGAGACTCTTGGCTAAGCAAAAGCTAGAAAGGATTTTCAAATGGTGAAATACACCACGTTGCATGGGCTGAACATTCTGTCCTCCAAATTCATTAATTGAAATTTTAATTACTAAGTTAATAGGATTAAGAGGTAGATCTTTAGTGATCATGTTATGAAAATGAGGCCTTTATAGATAGATATCTCTGAGGAAGTTGGACTTCCCAAGACAATTACACCTTAATCTTAGTTTCTCCAGCTTCCATAACTGTGATAAATTAATCTTTGTTAAAAGGCATCCAATCTGCAGCATCCTGTTACAGCAGTATAACTGAACTAAGTCACTATTGAAAAGGGAATATAATTAGTAATAATGTTAAGAATACAGTGATAGATCAGAATGGTTAATGAGCAAATTAGAAAAGGTGGCCATGTTGATCATAAAAACACATGCACACCCAGTTCCTTAATAAGTTGGCCTGTAATACAGAATGCTTTCAAAGAACACAGTGTCCATACTGAATAGTAATAATGTTTTGTCTTATTTCCTTTTTGCTTCCTATTTCTTTTGCTGGACAAACCTAGATTATCTATGTGGCCAGAAATGCCAAGGACTGCCTGGTATCTTACTACTATTTCTCAAAAATGAATAAAATGCTGCCTGATCCTGGTACCCTGGGAGAATACATTGAAACATTCAAAGCTGGAAAAGGTGTGTAAAATAAAATGGTGGCATCCTATTTCCTAAGCCATACAATGACAACAAACAAGATTTTCTGTAGACGTTTGCATTCCTCAAGGTCAATAATGGAAGATGATATACTCAGAATAGGTCATTTCTGAAGACTTTGGCAAAGAGACTATTGACAGTTGAGAGCAAAGTTAGAGAAAGTCAGCAAGGGCTAGTGAAGTTTTCTGGTGTTCCCTAACCCCTGATGCTACCAGAGGAACTTTTAATGGTACCTGAGCTTTTATAGTGCCAGTAGTCAACCACAGTGAGCCAAGAGGAAATACACCAAGGAAACAAGTCCAACATTCTCCTGTCTCCAAAAGCCTTTCAGTGCGTCTTTGAAAAATGTCCAGCCATAAGCTGAGTTCCACTTGCTGGGCATGTTTGGCAGAAACAGCAAAAGATAACCAGCATACTTCTTACCGCTTACTATCACAGAAAGCAAAGTTGTCCAGATACCAGGTAGTAAGACATTTCCCCAAGCTTATTTCAAAATCATACCATTAGAATGTTTTTAATATATATACATATATACATACATATAAAACATGGCATATATGCATATATTATATTGCATATATAATGTATTAATGTATAATATAGTATATACTATATTGCATATATAAAATAATGTATATTTAAACAATTATCACTATTGCTTAACATTAATATATGTTCATTGTGATGATGCAAGAAAAATAAAAGTTTTTAACTCAGTCATAATACAACCTACCACAGAAGAGAAAGTAGAATAATGGGAATTAAATACAAGGAATTCAGAATGTCTCTTATCATCTGACTCAACACTCTTACAAAAAGAAGCATCAGGGAGCCAGGGGCAATGACTGACTACAAGGAAACTCTCTTCAGGTCGCAGCAGAGGAGCTGTGCATAGATTCCAACAGTGAGAGTATTCATAAACCCTGTGAAAGCCCAAGGCATAGCAAATCCTAGCATCAAGAGAGGAGTTGGGCATAAAATTCTTCCCTTAACAAATGAGCTCCTGAAGATTGTTGCTTGCTGGAAGATAGCTGGGCAGCTTTCTCAGGACAGTTTAATCAAAGAACATATAGATATAAGTTCTGATAAGTTCTGATAAGTAGACCATGCTCCTGTGGAAGACAGCATATTCAAGAATATTTGAGGAGTATAAACTATCCTTGATGGGAATAAAAAGATAAAAAGTTGGGTGGGAGGAAAAGGGGGAATTCTTCTGGTAAGACTTGGGGAGAGGGCTGAAAAACTATCAAATATGTGTGTGTGTGTGTGTGTGTGTGTGTGTGTGTGTGTGTGTGTGTGTGTATTTGTGTATATGTATGTATGTCAGTGTTTCTGTTTCTGTCTATGAGTGTCTTTGTATGGATGTAAAACTGTCTTCTGCAAAAAAGAATTCTGTTCAGGATCTTTGTATTTTATTTGTATTTATTAACTGTTCTTTTTAATTTAACATAGCCATTCTCATTTAATATGTTTTAAGATAACAGTGACATATTCTTTCTTTCCTCCTCAGTGCTGTGGGGCTCCTGGTATGACCATGTAAAGGGATGGTGGAATGTGAAAGACCAACACCGTATTCTCTACCTCTTCTATGAAGACATGAAAGAGGTGATTGTAGTGTAATCTGGACTGTGTCATCCTCCATCCTCATTTACAAAAATCCCAGTGACATTCTGGGATATATGGGCTTGTCTACAGAAGATCCTTGAGGACATTCTCTGCTTCCATGATACTCCACAATTCAGTCTTCCCCTAGAAACTCTAGAAATCATTTTTTCCTAGAATTTATAACTACTTTTTCCCTATTTGTATTCATAGTTTTTATGGAACCTTTTTTCTTCAAAAAAACAGAACAAGTTTTATATTCAAATCAACTGACTAGATTCTGACACTTGTGACTCATGTTTCATTATCTAAGAGCTGGTTGTTGTCTATCTCACAAAATGTCTAGAAATTTATGCAGTCATAGTTGTAGAGTAGAAAGAGGGAGCTTCCTTGTCCCTCTTCCACACCACTGAAGTCCTTCATTAACTAAGTTCTAATCCATGTGAACACTGGCAGAATTAGACACATGCAGTGTGGTACTAAACTGACTGAATGAGTAAAATATAATACCTAAAATTAACCTGTAAGCCACACCTGCTCAGGAAAAAAAAAAAAAAACAACTTCCTGGAATGCTGGGAGTTGTAGCTTTTTGAAAATAACAAAGCCTCATGGGGAAAATACAGTGGCCTACAGGCTTGTCTTTATAAACTCCTGCAACACATGGCTCAGGGCCCTTATCTCTGGTAAACTCCAGGGAGTCAACCTAACCAGAGTCCATCTCCTAGTCAGTACTTAATATTTAATAAAGTTTGCTTAAAATTTGACCCAAAGTTTAAGTTGTTTTTTCTGGCAAATCTTAGGATTAACATAGAGCACAGATTTACTCTCACAATCCTGTGGATTGGTGTGCTTATGCTACAAATCCACCTTCTATACCCAAGCTAAGAAGTCCAGTGTGATTTAGCCCGAAGCTGTAGCTCCTTTCTTGCATCAGAATGAGGCAAACTGCAAGGGTTCATATCCCTGGGTCAACTTGATAACTCTCTTATTCATTCTCTTATTAGACTTCTCATAGCTCACAATCTCGTTTTGCTGGCAATTATAGCCACTATACCAAAGTTAATCACACAAACCAACAGAACCTCAACTTCATATGATCTTCACACAATCCGTGACACCCAGGAAATAGAATAGTTACCCTCCCAAGATTCCAAATCCTGTCTCTGGAGGCAGGAATCCCCTGATACAAGTGAATCTCCTAGACAGCAAGAGTAGAACCTGGAACACTCAGTGCCTTGCACTAAAATTACTTAAGATAAATTTCAATTGGTCCCTTGAAACATCCTTTTCCAAATATTGTTTGTTGATACTGATTAAACAGCATCTCTAATGGGAGACCAAAATTATTTCTTTTGTATAACTGTTCTACATACAGGACCCTAAAAGGGAAATTCAGAAGATAGTAAAATTCCTGGAAAAAGACATATCAGAGGAAGTTCTAAATAAAATCATCTATCACACATCCTTTGATGTAATGAAGCAGAACCCAATGGCCAACTATACCACTCTACCCTCTAGTATCATGGACCACTCTATATCTCCCTTCATGAGAAAAGGTAGGTGAGATTGATATTCTGAGATGTCAAATAAGTATCATGATCCTGCTTATATTTTCCATCAATATCCCATGCTACCTGACTTACTTTGCTAACAGGTGTAGTGTTGGAGAGAGATGGCTTGTATACCTGTCCATCTTGGTGCAGGTCATAGGGGTATGTAGGCACTCCTCACTCTGTGCCTGCAGCACTCCCTAAGAGTTTCCTTTGTTTCAGGGATGCCTGGAGACTGGAAGAACTACTTTACTGTGGCACAAAGTGAGGATTTTGATGAAGACTACCGGAAGAAGATGGCAGGGAGCACTATTACCTTCCGCACAGAAATCTGAGAGCAGTAGGGTAGAGGGAAGCCCTAGATTTCCTGACTATATGCTTTAACTGGCTGAGCCTCAATTCCTAAGATGTCACACAGTTATGTATGCCCTATGATACTATTTCATCAAAATGTAATCATACCTTCTACAGAATGATTTTCTTATGTGATTGTTCTTATTAATACCTACCACACAACTATACACTATACTACATTTAGGTAAAATAAATGGAATAGCTTCACTAGCCTACAGATGTCTTGTCTGACTGCAAAGCTCATGAATAGAAAGACACACAGGAAAACAGGATTCAACATAAGAAAATAAATGTGAAAAGCAAAGGGAATGAGAAATGAGCACTGGGCATAAACCGAAGGCTAGTTAATTTTCTTAACAATTGTCTTCATCTGTTCTCTGACATTTTAACAAAACACCTAATTTGTCTCCAAAGAATAAAAACTACTTGTTATGTACTGCTTTGAAGCCTGGATGACTAAAATCAAAGTTCTACACTGGCAAGCTCCTTATTGCACCCTCTCATGATGGAATATGGAAGGGACAAAGGGGCAGGAGAGGAGGTTAAGTTCATGATTTCATCAAGAACTGTGATAACTAACTCATTCACCTCCTGACTCCATTGCACTAATGACTCAGTTTCCAGTATATAATAAACATGCTATATATTAAAACTATAGCTGTTAGCCCATGAATAAGATTCCCCACTTCAAGATCCCTAGACCATAGAACAACAACAAGAAGTCAGGCATAAAAGCTGCCTTTTAAGTTGTCAAGGTTATCTAACAGATTCCTAAAACTTTCATCCTTGGTTACCTCCCTGAAGTAGAAAGTAATCCCTACTGTTGGTGACATCATCTACTTTGGACCATGCACACAACCCAGAAGATCTGAGTTGGATCCATCTTGAAAGCACACACCCTGAGTGATGTAGTGACTATCATTTTTCCTCCAGCAATGAAGGAATAATCTCTCCAATGGCTGAACAGATTGCTTCTACTGGCAAAGAATACCATTAGAATTTAAGTAGCCAATGTGTTTCCAGCCCCATCAGTCTTTCTACATTATCTCAGATTCAGTTTATAGTGTCCCTTCTGAGTTCATGTTTTCACTTTAACGGTGGACTCCCTATGAGGCTTGAAGTTCATTGTCATTGAGTCATTTGAACAAAGAAATTATGTGTTGAGTTTTCCACAATACGAATTCTTCCCTGTCCTCCCCAACGCCCCCCCCCCACTCAGTCTCCCTTGGACAAACATAGCTTTCAGGTAAATTTATAAATGAACCAATGAGAAAATTTCTCCTTAAGATGGTTTCTTTTGAACTGCTATCTGGAGAAGTAGAAACAATGCTACATGCACCCAAGGTAGACAGATGCCACGGACCGGGATTTCTCGCGGGGTCCCTGTTCCGCGGGACAAGGGATTCTGGCCAGGTGGGCA
>NW_022196909.1:68814328-68831435 GCF_008632895.1 Mastomys coucha | reverse complement strand
GAAGAAATGATATCTTGGTGAGTTCCTAGCACACAAGTACGAAGACATATCTGAGCCATCTCTGAGTTCAGGGTGCCAGGCATCAATGCGGAGGCAGGAGACTGACTTTCCTTGAAGTTTTCGCCTCAAATACCGCCATCACGCAAGTGTGCATGGCAGACAGAGAAACAGAAAACCCAATGTAGACAGAGAAACAAAACCCAAGGTAGACAGAGAAACAGAAAACCCAAGGTAGACAGAGAAAACAGAAAATCCAAAAATTATAGTTTATATTCCAGTTTTAGGCAAACAGACTTCATATGTGCATCTGAGTGCTAGGATGTGTCTTATCAGAATAGCACTTGCCCAGCAGGTACAGTGTCCTGTGTTTGATCATGATTACTGAAAAATCAGGTAAGGGTTAAGCAGGAGAGTCTTAGCTTTTCAGAATAGCTAGTTATTTCAGGGGTTCGGCTGACTGGATAAGGCCCATACATATGAAAGAAGCTAAACTCTTTACTCAACCTACCAGTTTAAATATTAATCACATCCAGAGTCTACCCTCACAAAAGTAGCTAAAGTAATGATTGACTAAATATTTAGGTTCTTCATGGTCAGCTATCCATAAAAATTTACCTATCATAAGCAGCAAGGCTGATATGTCAAAAACATTTACATTGCAGAAACACCCATGTTCCTGTGGTAAGTTTAGTAATAATCATCTTCGGAAGAGTTTGGTTACCTCTCTGGCCTTTCTTTCTTCACTGGTATATATGTGTTTTGTAGCTAGTTGCTCGATGTTGCTACATTTCATTGTGATGGGAAACTCATTGAGACATAAGATGCAACAACTCAAAAGACTCAGGAACTTCCTGAAATATATACCAAATGTACAAAACTCCTCTTTCTTCAGGGTTATATGAGCAGTAAGAGTGGCTGAAGACACTCTCTGAACCTATCAAAATGCGTGCAACTTACCCAGAGCCCTTTGGGTTGCAGTTTTCATGCATTGCCATGCATGCAGGTATAGGCTTTGAGTGATGTAGCTTTTTGGGGGTTGTCCATGTTTTTGAAAGTAAAACAAATAAGCTTACTGTTTCACCAAGTTGGACATTGGTTGTATTGTTATTTCATCTACTGGTTCCTGGTCCATGGTAAATAGCCATTTATTCAGTACTCCTCCTGAGTAGTGTCATAGGATAGTATCTTTCATGTAGGATCTTATACCATCTCTGTAATTATTTTCTTGTTGTCTAATCCTGTTTCTTCAACCCTTAGTTTCAAATTATTCTTTTCTTTTTTTTAACTTTACAATTTTTACAGTCCAGTCTTTGCTGTCCTCTTGGTCTGCCCTCCCACAGTTCCTCATCTCATTCCTCCTCCCCCGTCTCTAAAAGGATGCCCCCCTGCCAGACTTCCCCACTCCCTAGGGCCTCAAGTCTCTCCAGTGTTAGGCATATCTTCTCCTATTGAGGTCAAACCAGGCAGTCTTCTGCTGTATATGTGTTCTAGGCCTCAGACCAGCTCATGTATGCTTCCTGATTGCTGGCTCAGTGTCTGAGAGATCTCAGGAGTCCAGGTTGGCTTCCTATGGGATCACTCTCCTTCTCAGCTTCTTCCAGCCTTTCCTTAATTCAACCACATGAGTTCCAGACTTCAACCCAATAGTTGGGTATAAGTATCTGTACCTGTCTCAGTCAGCTGCTTGTTGGGCCTCTTAGAGGACAGCCATGCTAGGCTCCTGTCTGTAAGTGCACCATAGCATAGTAATAGTGTCAGGCCTTGGAGCCTCCCCTGGAAATAGATCCCAAGTTGGGCCAGTCACTGGGCCTCCTTTCCATTAGTATCTTCTCTATATTTGTCCCAGCAGTTCTTTTAGACAGGAACAATTTGGGGTCAGTTTTGACTGTGGAGTGGCAACCCCATCCCTCCACTTGATGCCCTGTCTTTCTACTGGAGGTGGACTCTACAAGTTCCCTCTCCCCACAGTGGGGCATTTCATCTAATGTCCCTCCCGTTGAGTTCTGAGAGTCTCTCACCTCCCAGGTCTCTGGTACATTCTAGAGGGTTCCCTCACCACTCACCTCTTACCCCCTCCCACCCTAGGTTGCATATTTCCATTCATTCTCCCAGCCCTCAAAGTTTCTCTCCTGTCTCTCCACACTCCATACCTGATCTGTTCCCCTTTTCCCCTCCTCCTATCCTCTCCCATCCAGGTCAAAAATTCTACCAGAGAACTACAACTTTAGTGAAGAGGTTGGATATAAAATTAACTCAAACAAATCAATAGCTTTCTTTTTACAAATGACAAATAGGCTGAGAAAGAAATAGAGAAACAACACCCTTCACAATAGTCACAAATAATATAAAATATCTTGGGGTAACTCTAACAAAACAAGTGAACAAGCTGTATGACAAGAAATTCAAGGCTCTCAAGAAAGAAATCAAAGAAGACCTCAGAAGATGGAGAGATCTCCCATGCTCATGGATTGGTAGGATTAAAAATGGTCACCCTAACAAAAGCAATCTACAGATTCAATGTGATCCCTATCAAAATTCCAACACAATTCTTCCAGACATGGAAAGAGCAATGCCCAATTTCATATGGAAAAATGAAAAATTCAGGATAGAGAAAACAATTCTTAACAATAAAAGAACTTCTGAGGGAATCACCATTCCCAACTTCAAGCTGTATTAGAGGAATTGTGATAAAAACTGCATGGTATTGATACAGAGATAGACGGGTTGATCAATGGAATAGAATTGAAAACCCATAAATAAACCCACGCACTTATGGACACTTCATCTTTGTTAAAGAAGCCAAAAATATATAATGGGAAAAAGAAGGTATTTTCAATAAACGGTGCTGGTCTAATTGGCAGTCTGTATGTAAAAAAAATGAAAATAGATCCATATTTGTCACCTTGCACAAAGCTCAAGTCCAAATGGATCAAGGGCCTCAACATAAAACCAGATACATTGAATCTCATAGAAGAGAAAGTAGGAAAGAACCTTGAACTCATTGGGTCAGGGGAAATTTCCTAAACAGAACCCCAATGGCTTAGGTTCTAAGATTAAGAATTGATAAATAGGACCTCATGAAACGGAAAAGGTTCTCTAATCCAAATTATTCTTAAAGAGAAGCACGACATATGCCATTCTCCTGCTCCAACCCTTTGAAGTATCAGATAATAATACATAACTTAGCTTGTGGATAGATTGATACATAGTAACATATCTCTACTGCATATGTTAAACACCAGTGATTGTCATACTTTCAGATATTAGAGGCTCAGAGACGTAAACAGATCTTCTTATGTGGGTTATAGCTTTTGGTGGTTTTTTATATTAGAAATTAAAACTGGGAAATTGTAAAACTCCAGAATAAGGCTTACTATATGCCATTTGGCATCAAAATACTGGCAGCATGATGTGATAAGGGATGTTAGAACCCACCCCGAACTCCTAAAAGAATGACTCTGAGAAACTAACATTATCTCATACTAAGGAAATGGACATGACCTTGTAGAATCCTTGATAGGGTCTCAGTTTCTATAGAGATTTCCAGAGTGCAATTTAGAAACTGCTGCTCAGTCTTAAAATCAAACAAAATTAGAGTATGTTGCTCAATATCCAATCTCCTAACTTTAGGCAATCTGCTCCTCCATCTGGTTTATTTTTGCCCCAGTTCGCATATTCCATGTCAAAAGATGTCATCTCTCTAGAAGAAGTGCCATTCCCAGTCGGACTACTTCAGCCACCACTCCTCAGGGAAAGGGATTGGAGAGAATGAACAGTGTCCTCCCAAAGGTACTCTAGGCAGTGATGCTCTGCTCACCAGATGGGCGGCTAGATCCCAGCCCTTGGAGGCGGGGTGGTCTCTGGGCCTCACGGAGGCCAGGGATGCAGGTTCTAGCCCCTGGGAATCGCAGGTGACACTGGACACCATGGAGGAGCTGAAAACAAATTGGGGGCCCCAGCACAGCTCAGTCTGCTCTGGGGCTGAAGGGAGAGAGAGGGCAGGGGGGGGTGCAGAAGCGGCCACCCGCCCGGTGGTTCGAGTGTGAGAGGGCTTGAGTAGACAAAAGCGGGAGTTCTCAGTCTGGTCTCACGGCTGCAAGCACTGGGCCAACACAGCTAAAGGAGGCAATGCAATGCATGGTCATAAGATGTTTTATTATAGAAAGGACAGAGAAGGGATAGGAAAGTAGAGGCTGGCCGTGGCCACATGGAGAGAGGGCGAAGGGAGGAAGAGAAAGTAAAGGTACTAAGAATAAGAGGCTAAGAGGGCATGTAGCTGCCATCTTGCGCCTTATATCAGCTGGTCTGCCCAAGACCCCTGATCGTGAACTTTAGTTCCCCACCTGGCCCCATTTCCACTCAGACAAGATGAAAGAGATGATCATAAACCAGGAAAAACACGCCAAACTGCAGGCAAAAGTGCGCATTGGTGGGAAAGGAACCGCTCATAGAAAGAAGGTGATTCACAGAACAGCCATGGCAGACGATAAAAAACTGCAGTTCTCCTTAAAGAAGTTAGGCATAAACAATATCTCTGGTATTGAAGCGGTGAACATGTTTACAAACCAAGGAACAGTGATCCATTTTAACAACCCTAAAGTTCAGGCATGGCTGGCAGCAGAGACCTTCACCATTACAGGCCACACTGAGACAAAGCAGCTGACACACATGCTCCCTAGCATCCTAAACCAGCTTGGTGCAGACAGTCTGACTAGTTTAAGGAGACTAGCAGAAGCTCTGCCCAAACAATCTGTGGACAGAAAAGCACCACTTGCTACTAGAGAGGAAGATGTGGATGAAGTTCCAGATCTGGTGGAGAATTTTGATGAGGCCTCTAAGAATGAGGCAAACTGAATTGAAGCAATTTCTGAATAAGGTGACACTTGCAGAAGTTACAAGAGCTGATATTTTATATCATGACTGCTTTTTAAAATTTTTTTGTTTATTGTGGATCTGATAAAATCTATATCTCTAATATTTTAAGCTCAAGCTCCCCAGACACTGCAGCTCTTTTCACTTTTTGCTTAAACCTAATTCATTCTTTGTGGCAAATTAAGCTGAAGAAGCTTGGGAATAAACTTTGGAAAAGGTTAATAAAATTCTTTGCCTAGTAAAAAATAAAAGAAGCAAAGAGGGAAGAGAGAGAAGAAGAAGAGGGGGGAGAGGGCAAACCGCCCCTTTTATGGTGGGCTGGGCTACCTGCTGTGGGGCAGGGCACACCTGGCTGTGGTCAGTTGATTGGGGGTGGAGTCCAGCCAGAATGCTGGGAGCTGGGGCATTGTCTATGTGATAGATGGCACAGGCTAATGGAGTTGAGGACTCGTGGAGTCAGCCATCTGTGTCTGGGAAAGTGTCTCCACTGTTCCGTCCCTTGTGGAATCTTTCACTGGATCTCCGGAAGTTAACACTCACTCAACCAAAACACAGACTGCTTTTCACTGCCCAAAACACTCTCTCTCTCTCTCTCTCTCTCTCTCTCTCTCTCTCTCTCTCTCTCTCTCTCTCTTTCTCTCTCCTCTCTCCCTTTACAACTTTCAAAGCACTTTATTAATATCCATGTTACTATACTTAGGTATTTCTTTTCCTATTATTTCTAGTTATGTCTTCATCTGTTTTTATGTTCTTATATGCTATGCCTTTCAAAGTCCCATTCAACCACCTACTATCACTGATTTTCCTTTGGGGAAATACCATTCCCTAAATGTGCACAGTTTTATGCAATTATCAAGGGGCCCCAACTTCCCTGATCAGTGTGTACACACATGACCAAAACTGGATAGGTTTTATACTCCACTCCCAGATTTGAATTATGGGCCAACTAAATTTATTTGCAACCCACTCAACTTATGAGAAGTGCTTTGGTGATGGCCACTTGGGAACTCCTTTATGGCTTCCCACAACTGCCTAAATCTCTCTCCTTGTTCTTTTCTCTCAGGTCTGTGAGCAATCCCATACCCTTGCCAGTTGTTGTTGTACTGTAATAAGGTGATCCATGTTTCTTACTACCATAGAAACTAATGAACAGATACAAAAAAATGAATCCTTAAAATGTACTTTATTCAGATATTCAGCATTCTGGGAATCCAGTAAACCACTGTCTTTAAGTCTTCTTTCTCTGGCATATCTCCAGCTAATGTTCTTGACAAATAACCAGAACCAAGGCAAGAAATCATTCCAAAGGTTACTCTTGTCCCTCTGGTCAGGTGAGCAGCCTTGTCTCTGACATCTATGGTATTAATGCTTTTTCTGTTATGTTTCTCTCTCTGTATAGTGGATGATTCACATATAACCAAGACTGTTAAATTTTGCATTCCTTCTACATCCCCATCTGCGTTACATCTAGGTTAAAAATTATTGTAGAACAAACAAACTGTTAGCAGTGTAACATGCTGGGCTACTTAGAATGTTCACATTCAGGTTCCTTTCTACACAAAGTTCAAATGTGCATCTCTAATATAGAATAAAAAAGTATATCACAGTATTCCCATCAATGCTACTTATTATCATGGAACTCTAATAAACAATCACCTGCCTCTGTGTACCTATATGACATATTTTAAAACTACACAAATGCAAGACCAATAAAAGCATGGGTGAGTGCAATCTTATTAATGTTTGCAAGCCCGTCAACATAGTACACATATGGATGGATGTGTATATATCCATACATGGGGGGGGGAGAAGGAGAAGGAGAGAGAAAGAGAGAGAGAGAGCAAATATTACCTTTATTAAATAGAATTCCTTAAAGTGGTATATTATTATCATAATATCATATCACCACTTGAGATATCATTTGAGGATTATTCAGAACCCATCTCTTGAAAAAAGTTGGTCTGAAACTTTGAAACATTTTTCACAGGCAGAAATAATAAGGAGCCAAAACTAATCAAAATTCATATACTTATAAAGCCACAGCCTTTTTCCCATTTTTTATTTACCTTTTATTTATATGTATGTATGACTGGCTACCTTTTTTAATATAAAATGAAGTTTATTTGAGGCATGAGAAGAGGGTTGAGAAGGGAGTGGAGGCAGAGACGGAGATGGGGACAGAAAAGTATGGAGAGAAGAGAAAGGGAAGAGGCCAGCAGTGAACACTTAGGGGGAGGGGGCAAGGACAGAGAAAGAAGGAGGGAAGGAGGGAAGAAGAGATGGATGGAGAGAAAGAGAGGGAGAGAAAGAGAAAGAGACAGAGAAAGAGGCCAGAGCATGAGTGGCTACCTTTATGTCTGTCTGTACACCAAGTGGGTCTCCTGGAATTGAAGTTACAGCTGTGATTTATCCTGTAGGTACCAGGAATGGAATGAACTTTTGTCCTCTGGAAGAGGAATGCATACTCTTACCCACTGAATTATTTCTCTAACAGTCACAGTCTTGAGGAAACAAAAGCACTTGCTATGAGATAGGCTAAGTAATTTTCAGGCATATGCCTTAAAAATGAAGTGAAAATAAATGAACAACAAAGGGACAGGTTGCATATGGAAATGCCACAAAGGAGAAGTGAGACCAGAGCTGCACAATCAGAAATTTGAAGAGCCTTGGCAAAAAGATAAAAATGTTAAATAGAACAATTCAGATTCACCAAAATTAAAGATATTATGTTTCTCAATAGGCAGAACAGTATGTCAAGCAAAGAAAATTAAAGAAAGAGAAACATTTAGGATGAGAAATCAAATTATATCAATTGGAATATGACATATTATATAAGAGATTCTAAATATTCTACCAAAAAACTTCTAGACAATCAAAAATTTTAGCAAAGTGGCAGAACACAACTTAAGTTACAAAAATCAGTAGCCTTTCAATATACCATCAACAAATACATGATCATGAACACACTCACATTTACAATAGCATCAAAGACAATAGACTTCTACAATATAAACTTCAAATACATAAAGAAAGGGATTGAGAAAGGAACTAGAAAGTGAAAAGATCTAATATGCTCACACATTGATAGAATTAATATTATGAGACTGGCCGTCCTATCCAAAGTGATTTAAAGACTTAATGTAATCTCAATCTAAATACCCAAAACTTGAGTAAAAGAAGTAGAAAAAAAATCCTAAAATTCATATGAAACCAAAAGTAACCCCGGATAACCAAACAATTCTGAGAAAAAAAAAATATATAATAGAGGGATTACTAATCAAGATCTAAAGACACACCATAGAGCTAAAGTAATAATAATAAATTTTTAAAAATTCAGTTTGGGCAGGAGAGTCACAGAGTGGCAGGGACAGGATCTTCTCAGCCTCTGAGTGACAGCAGTGGATCAGCAACCCTCTCTGCCTCTACCCTGCAAGTGGAAGCCTGCCTCCAGGAAGTGCTTTAACCAGGGACTCAGGTGAGATCCACCATTTTCTCTCTGGTTACTTTCTAAGGCTAAACCAGCCATGAGGCACAGGCCTCACAAGTTGCAGGGGAGTAGCAGGGCAGCAGAGACAGGATCCTCTCAGCTTCCAAGTGACAGCAGTGGATCAGCAACCCTCTCTGCCCCTTCCCTGCAAGTGGAGAGACTGCCTCCAGGGAGTGCTTTAACCCAGGGACCCAACCATCTGTGCCCCAGATTTACCAGAGGAGAATTGATCTCCAAGAAGTACTGCCACAGACTCACAGACCCAAAGGAGGAACAAGCTCTAGTCAGAGACAGCAAGAACATCTAACACCAGAGATTAACAGATGGCGAAAGGCAAATGCAAGAATCCTACCAACAGAAACCAAGACTACTTGGCTTCATGAGAAACTAGTACTCCAACCACAGCAAGTTGTGGATATCCCAAAACACCGGAAAAGCGAGATTTGGATATAAAATCATATCTCACAATGGCGCTAGAGGAATTTAAGAAGGACATGAATAACTCCCTTAAAGAAATACAGGAGAACACAGGTAAAGAGGTACAAGCTCTTAAAGAGGAAACAAAAAAAATCCCATAAAGAATTACAAGAGATCACAAGTAAACAAGTAGAAGTCCTTAAAGAGGAAACACAAAATCCCTTAAGGAATTACAGGAAAACACAAACAAACAGGTGAAAGAATTGAGCAAAACCATCCAGGACCTGAAAATGGAAGTAGAAAGAGTTAAGAAATCACAAAGAGAGACAACTCTGGAGTTAGAAAACTTAGGAAAGAAGTCAGAAAACATAGATGCAAGCATCACCAACAGAATACAAGAGATAGAAGAGAGAATCTCAGGGGCAGAAGATACCATAGAAAACATTGACACAACAGTCAAAGAAAATGCAAAACGCAAAAAGGTCCTAACCCAAAACATCCAGGATACAATGAGAAGACCAAACCTAAGGATAATAGGTATAGAAGAGAGTGAAGACCTCCAACTTAAAGGGCCAGTAAATATCTTCAACTTCTCTAACCTAAAGAAAGAGATGCCCACGAACACACAAGAAACCAATAGAACTCCAAATAGACTGGACCAGAAAAGAATTTCCTCCCTCCACATAATAGTCAAAACACCAAATGCACAAAACAAAGAAAGAATACTAAAGGCAGTAAGGGAAAAAGGTCAAGAAACATATAAAGGCAGACATATCAGAATTACACCAGACTTCTCACCAGAGACTATGAAAGCTAGAAGATCCTGGGAAGATGTCACACAGACCTTAAGAGAACACAAATGTCAGCCCAGGTTACTATACCCAGCAAAACTCTCAATTACCATAGATGGAGAAAACAAAGTATTTCATGACAAAACCAAATTCACACAATATATTTCCACAAATCTATCCCTTCAAAGAGTAATAAATTGAAAACTCCAACACAAGAAGGAGAACTACATCCCTGAAAAAGCAAAAATGTAATCTTCCAACAAAACTAAAAGAAGATAGCCACATGAATGGAATTCCAGCTCCAACAACAAAAATAACAGGAAACAACAATTGCTTTACATTAATATCTATTAATATCAATGGACTCAATTCCCCAATAAAAAGACATAGACTATCAGATTGGGTACGTAAACACGACCTAACATTTTGTTGCATGCAGGAAACCCACCTCAGTGACAAAGACAGACACTACCTCAGAATAAAAGGCTAGAAAATAATTCTCCAAGCCAATGGTCCCAAGAAAAAAGTTGGAGTAGCTATTCCAATATCGAATAAAATCGACTTTCACCCTAAAGTGATCAAAAAAGATAAGGAGGGACACTTAATACTCATCAAAAGTATGATCTACCAATAAGAATTCTCAATTCTGAACCTCTATGCTACAAATACAAGGGCATCTACATTCATAAAAGAAACTTTACTAAAGCTCAAAGCACACATTACACTGCACACAATAGTAATGGGAGATTTCAACACCCCACTCTCTGCAATGGACAGATCATGGAAACAGAAACTAAACCAGGACGCAGTGAGACTAACAGAAGTTATGAAACAGATGGATTTAACAGATATCTATAGAAATTCTTATCCTAAAACAAAAGGATATACCTTCTTCTCAGCACCTCATGGTACCTTCTCCAAAACTGACCATATAATTGGTCACAAATCAGGCCTCAACAGATACAAGAAGATTGAAATAATTCCTTGTATCCTATCAGATCACCATGGACTAAGGCTGCTCCTCAATAAAAACATAAACAATAGAACACCCACATACACGTGGCACGTGGAAGCTTAACAACACTCTACTCAATGATAACTTGGTCAAGGAAGAAAGAAAGAAAGAAATTAAAGACTTTCTAGAGTTTAATGAAAATGAAGCCACAACATTACCCAAACTTAAAGGAGTCAATGAAAGCAGTCCTAAGAGGAAAACTCATAGCTTTAAGTGCCTACAAAAAGAAAGTGGAGAAACCATATACCAGCAATTTGACAACACACCTGAAAGTGATAGAAGAAAAAGAAACAAATTCACTCAAGAGGAGTGGAAGGCAGGAAATGATCAAACTCAGAGCTGAAATCAAATAGAAACAAAAAGAACTATACAAAGAATCAACCAAACCAGGAGCTGGTTCTTTGAGAAAATCAACAAAATAGATAAACCATTAGTCAGACAAACTAGAGGGCACAGAGATAGTATCCTAATTAACAAGATCAGAAATGAAAAGGGAGACATAACAACAGGCACTGAGGAAATCCAAAAAAAATCATGAGATCCTACTACAAAACCCTATACTCAACAAAACTGGACAACCTGGATGAAATGGACAATTTTCTAGACAGATACCAGGTACCAAAGTTAAATCAAGATCAGATCAATGATCTAAACAGTCCCATATCTGCTCATGAAATAGAAACATTCATTAATAGTCTCCCAACCAAAAAAAGCCCAGGACCAGATGGGTTTAGTGCAGAGTTTTATCAAACCTTCAAAGAAGACCTAATTCTAATACTCCTGAAACTATTCCAAAAAATAGAAACTGAAGGTACTCTACCCAATTCGTTCTATGAAGCCACAATTACTCTTATACCTAAGCCACACAGAGACCTATTAAAGAAATACAACTTCAGACCAATTTCCCTTATGAATATCAATGCAAAAATAATAAAATTCTTGCAAACCGAATCAAAGAACACATCAAAACGATCATCCACCATGATCAAGTAGGCTTCATCCCAGGGATGCAGGGATGGTTGAACATATGCAAATCCATCAATGTAATTCACTACATAAACAAACTCAAAGAAAAAACACTATATGATCATCTCATTAGATGCTAAGAAAGCATTTGAGAAAATCCAACATCCCTTCATGATAAAAGTCTTGGAAAGATCAGGAATTCAAGGCCATACTTAAACAGAGTAAAAGTAATATACAGCAAACCAGTAGCCAACATCAAACTAAATGGAGAGAAACTTGAAGCAATCCCACAAAAATCAGGGACTAGACAAGGCTGCCCACTCTCTCCCTACCTATTCAATATTGTACTTGAAGTCCTAGCCAAAGCAATTAGACAACAAAAAGAGATCAAAGGGATACGAATTGGAAATCAAATTATCAGTATTTGCTGATGATATGATCGTATACTTAAGTGACCCCAAAAATTCCACCAGAGAGCTCCTAAACCTGATAAACAACTTCAGCAAAGTAGCTGGATATAAAATTAAATCAAGCAAATCAGAAGCCTTCCTCTACACAAGGGATAAGCAGCCTGAGAAAGAAATTACTGAAACAACACCCTTCAAAATAGTTACAAATAATATAAAATACCTTGCTGTAACTCTAACTAAGCAAGTAAAAGATCTGTTTGACAAGAATTTCAAGTCTCTGAAGAAGGAAATTGAAGATGATCTCAGAAGATGGAAAGATCTCCCATGCTCATGGATTGGCAAGATTAATATAGTAAAAATGGCCATCTTATTGAAGGCAATCTACAGATTCAATGCAATCCCCATCAAAATTCCAACTCAATTCTTCACAGACTTGGAAAGAGCAATTTTCAAATTCATCTGGAATAACAAAAAACCCAGGATAGCCAAAACAATTCTCTACAATAAAGGAACCTCTGGTGGTGGAATCATAATCCCAGACCTTAAGCTGTACTTTAGAGCAATTGTGATAAAAAATGCATGGTATTGGTACAGTGACAGGCAGGTAGATCAATGGAACATAATTGAAGACCCAGAAATGACCCACAAACCTATGGTCACTTGATCTTTGACAAAGGAGTTAAAACCATACAGTGGAAAAAAAGACAGCATTTTCAATAGATGGTGCTGGCTCAACTGGTGGTTAGCATGTAGAAAAATGCAAATCGATCCATTCCTATCTCCTCATACAAAGCTCAAGCCCAAGTGGATCAGGGACCTCCACATCAAAGCAGATACATTGAAACTAATAGAAGAGAAAGTGGGGAAGAACCTCGAGCAAATAGGCACAGGGAAAATTTTCCTGAAGAGGACACCAATAGCTTCTGCTCTAAGATCAACAATTAACAAATGGGACCTCATAAAGTTGCAAAGCTTCTGTAAGGCAAAAGGCACTGTCAATAGGACAAAATGGCAACCAACAAATTGGGAAAAGATCTTTACCTATATCTGATAGAGGGCTAATATCCAATGTATACAAAGAACTCAAGAAGTTAGACTCCAGAGACCCAAATAACCCTATAAAAAATGGGGTACAGAGCTAAACAAAGAATTCTCAACTAAGGCATACTGAATGGCTGTGAAGCACCTAAAGAAATGTTCAACATCCTTAGTCATCAGGGAAATGCAAATCAAAACAACTCTGAGATTCCACCTCACATCAGTCAGATTGGCTAGGATAAAAATCTCAGGTGACAGCAGATGCTGGAGAGGTTGTGGAGAAAGAGGAACACTACTTCATTGCTGGTGGGTTTGCAAGCTGGTACAACCACTCTGGAAATCAGTTTGATGGTTCCTCCAGAAATTGGACATAATTCTACAGGAGGACCCAGCTATACCACTCCTGGGCACATACCCAGAAGATGCTCCAACATGTCATAAGGACACATGCTCCACCATGTTCATAGCAGCCTTATTTATAATAGCCAGAAATTGGAAACAACCCAGATGTCCCTCAACAGAGGAATAGATACAGAAATTATGGTACATCTACACAATGGAGTACTACTCAACTATTAAAAACAATGAATTTATGAAATTCTTAGGGAAATGGATGGATCTGGAGAATATCATCCTGAGTGAGGTAACCCAATCACAAAAGAACACACATGGTATGCACTCTTTGATAAGTGGTTATTAGGCCAGAAGTTCTGAATACACAAATAACAACCCACAAACCCCAAGAAACTCACAAGGAAGACAAAAATGTAGACATTTCATTCCTTCTTTAAAAGGGGAACAAAATACCCACAGAAGGAGTGGCAGAGACTAACTATGGAGCAGAGACTGAAGGAAGGTCAATCCAGCCTGATATAGCTATCTTCTGAGAGGCTCTGACAGTACCTGACTAATACAGAATTAGAGGCTCACAGCCATCCATTGAACTGAGTACAGGGTCCCCAAAGGAGTTAGAGAAAGGACCAAAGGAGCTGAAGAGTTTGCAGCCCCTTAAGATGAACAACAATATGAATGAACTAGTACCCTCAGAGCTCCCAGGGACTAAATCACAAACCAAGGAGTACACATGGTGGGACTGATTGCTCTGGCAGCATGTGTATAGTAGAGGATTGTAAAGTTGATCATCAACAGGAGGAGAGGCCCTTGGCTCTGTGAAGATTCTGTGCCCCAGTGTAGGGGAATTCCAGGGCCAATAAGTGGGAGAGGGTGGGGTGGCAAGCATGGGGAGGGGGAGGGAACAGGGGTTTATTCTTGTTGGTTTTGTTTGTTTGTTTGTTTTTTGGAGGGGAAACTGGGAAAAGAGAAATCATATGACATGTAAATAAAGTATCTAATAAAAATAAAATATAATAAAATAAATAAAATCAGTATGATACTGGAACAAAAACAGAAATGTAGATTAATGAAACAAAGGCCTAAACATGAATATGTAAAATATATATCCATCTGATATTTGACAAATTCAAAACCATACACTTAAAAAATGGCTTTTTTAGCAAATTGTGCTAAGAAAAATGAATATCCACATGTAGAAGAATGACATTATAATTATATCTACCTCTGTTCAAAAACTAGATTCAAGTGGATCAAAGACCTCAATGTGAAACCAGAATCATTGAAACTTCTAGAACAGAGCATGGGCAGTACCATGGAAGTTTAGGTGCAGGAAAGTATTTTATCTGGGATTTAATTATTTACCTAGGAATTATGGCCAACAATTGACAAATAGAACCTCATAAAACTAAGAACATATATAGCTAAGGAAACAGTAAAGTGAGAGAAGAAGAAACCTACAGAATGGGATATAATCTTTGCTAGTTATTCATCTGAAAGGCTATATAAAGAATTCAAAACAGTAGTCAACGGAAACATGATCCAATTAACAAATGAGTTAGGAATCTAGACAGAGAATTATCAACAGAGGAAAGAAACATGACTACAAATCAGCTCAAAAAGTATTCAATATACATGAAATTAGGGAAATGCACATTAAAAGAGACATGAGATTTCATCTCACCCCAGTTAGAATGGCTAAGATCAACAGAACAACTAGTGTGCTGAGGAATTAGTGGGAAAAGGGAAGCCTCATTCATTGTTGGTCAGAATGCAAATTGTAACAGCCAGTCTGGAAGCCAATATAGACAGACAATTATTGAGCTCATCCCCAAGAAAGACTCCTTCTCTCAGTGGTCATTAGGTAGCTGTAGAGGCTTATTCAGAAGTGTAAACCTATGAGATTTCTCCCCTTCCTCATTAGTATATCTTTTAACTTTGCTAAGTTCAGATCTTATTTATCCAGCCATTATAAGAAACTTCTTCAAAGCAGACTTGTTGGTATTTTAGCTCTTGAAATCTTCCCTCTAAATACAATAATGTTTTCTAAGGCATATATCTGGAGCAGTGAGATAGATGCATACACCAAAACTAAGTTTTCTACAATTTGTTGATCTCTGTGTGTCATTCAACATATGAGGCAACCCAGACTACAAAATATAAATGTTACATGTTCTCTCACCTGTAGTTCTTTCAGATGTGAGTCTGTATGTCTTCAAGGTGTGATTATACAAGATCATATAAGCACAATAATGAGGAAAGTATAAAAGGACCATTGGGTGGGGGATAAAAGAAAGTAACCAAATACAGTGAGGTGAAGTGAAATGGAAAAATTAGGGGAAGGGATTTCAACTTAGAGGTTCAGTGGGAAAACAATACCAAAGATGGGATGAATGACAAATAACATCAAGGTTGTTTGAAAAAGTCTCAAGAAAACTTATTATTTCCTTTATACCTGAAATTATAACCAGTGCATGAAGTGTATGAAGTGTACTTAAATGAAATTTTGCCACTAGGGCTGGCAGTGTGTCCCATAACAAACACAAACTAACAAAAACCCCAGAACCAGGGACAAGGAATATGCTTTAGATGAGTTCTTCAGAGTAGTTCTTCTAAAACAATGCTGTAACTCATAAAACAGTGTAGATTATGACAGTTGTCCTCAGTTGCCTATCAGAGTGAAGGTCTGTTTCTATTTCTGAAGATATCACACACTTAAGATAGATGACTCGGTTGATAGAAGCTGGATATAATTTGGAAGACTCTTTACTGCACACTAGCTTCCATGGTACTAGAAAATACTATGTGAGCTGCCAAGGGAGGGAAGCAGTTAACAGTACTACCCACCTATTGAACACATGGACCACAGCAATGACCATCATGACAAGATATCCATAAAGGTCCAGGGATTGACATATACATGTTAATGATTCAAGAGGATGAGGCCATGCCTGATACTAGAACCATAGCCAACATCCTAGGTATTGTGTGACAAGACATTTCCTGAGGAGATTCTACACACATGTCTACTCATACCCCAGAGAAGGAGCCTAAGAGAGACCAAATATGGAAGCCATCAAAGTCCAACTTGGTGAACCTGTTTTATTGGGGTCACTTATAGAGAGTATGGGTAGGAGGTTACTTACAGGAACAGAAATGACTCAAAGACAGATGCATCACTAAAACCCACCCCAGCATTACTGACAATTCACAAAAGCTGTGAACCTAAAGCATACTACAATGCCTGCAGGCCATTCAACAGTTGGAGAATGTCTTTTCTGAGTGACTTGGTGATTTCCTTGGTCTAAACATGTTCCAGATACTCTCCTGTTTTTTTTTTTCTTTTTTCTTTTTCTTTTCTTTTTCCAGGCAGGTGGTCTAGTCTCAAGTCTTCTTTTGTATCCTGACTTGTCCAAGAAACTTTATTTCACTCTGGAGGGAATGAACCTGGATACCCTAATGAATCTGGTCAGTTCCTGGGTCTTTCTGAAGTTACTTTGAGTTGTTTACTTTCTTGTTTAAGGAGCTCTTTGCATAATGGAATGACTCTATCTTAGAGAAAAGAAAACTGTTACACACAGTACTAAGGCTAGTGAAGTGATGGATGTAGAAGAGAATCTACTATGACCACTTCGTTAGACCAGATAATTCCTAACTACATTCTAAATCTTATCATTACACTCACATATAATTATAACTATTATCTTCATCAAAGAAGCTGTTGTTTTTTTTTGTTGTTTTTGTTTTTTTTTTTTATTTT
>NW_022196909.1:68803620-68804277 GCF_008632895.1 Mastomys coucha | reverse complement strand
GTTGGTGGTTAAGACCCTGGGAGCTCTGAGGGTACTAGTTAGTTCATATTGTTGTTTGTCCTAAGGGGTTCAAACCCCTCAGCTCCATTGGTCCTTTCTCTGACTCCTTCACTGGGGACCCTGTACTCAGTTCAATGGATGGCTGTGAGCCTCTACATCTGTATTATTCAGGTACTGTCAGAGCCTCTCAGGAGATAGCTATATTTAGGCTGGCTTGCCCTTCCTTTGGTCTCTGCTCCATAGTTAATCTCTGCAACTCCTTCCTTGCCTATTATCCTTAGCTGTGGTCTTCTCAATGCGCCTGGATTTCCTGGATGTTTTGGGTTAGGAGCTTTTTGCTTTTTGCAGTTTCTTTGACTGTTGTGTCAATGTTTTCTAAGGTGTCTTCTGCCCCTGAGATTCTCTCTTCTATCTCTTGCATTCTGTTGGTGATGCTTACATCTATGGCTCCTGATTTCTTTTCTAGGTTTTGTATCTCCAGAGTTGTCTCTCTTTCTGATTTCTTTATTGTTTCTATTTCCATTTTTAGATTCTGGATGGTTTTGCTCATTTCCTTCACCTGTTTGATTGTGTTTTCCTGTAATTCTACAAGGGATTTTTGTGTTTCCTCTTTAAGAGCTTCTAGTTCTTTACCTGTGTTCTCCTGTATTTCTTTGA
>NW_022196909.1:68784817-68803576 GCF_008632895.1 Mastomys coucha | reverse complement strand
GAGCCTGTCCTTCCTGTGATACTGGTTGTGTCAGAACTCCTCAGAGTCAAGCTGTCTCTGTGATTCTGGGATCCTGTGATCCTGGGCTGTGTGTTGTAGGACTGGCTGCAGAGCTTGCGCCCAAGGTCTACTCTGGACCCCAGCCCAGACAGACCAAAGGAACCGGAGTCACTGGGCTGGTGGAGTTCCTGTGTACCTGGTCCCGCTGGTCCCAGTTACTCCCAGTGTTGGGACAGATGTTGGTTCTTGCTCACCTCTGATCCTGGGTGTGTCAGAGTGCCTGAGAGTGGAGCTTCCTCTGGGTGTTGTGGGACTAGCTGCAGAGCTTGCACCCAAAGTCTGCTCTGTACCCCAGCCCAGACAGACCAAAAGGAACCCCGCATGTACATTCTTAAGGTCTATAATTTTCTTTTTGGTTGAGTCCTTTGGTTTTGCTATCAGGTTAATAGTGGCTTATTATTCTTTTCCTTATTGTCTGTTGTAATGTTGCCCTTTCATATTTAATTTAGTAATTTTGATTCTCTTTCACTTCTAGTTAATTTGACTACAGGCTTATCAACTTGTTCATTCTTTAAAAGAATAATTCTTCATTTCACTAATTCTTGGTATATTGTTTTTGTTGTTATATTTTAATCTTATTAGTTTGAAGTCTTAGTTTGATTATTTCTTTCTGTGCATACTTTGGCAGTAACGTGTTTGCTTATTTTTCTAAAGTGTTCATGTGTATCATTAACTTATTATTATGAAGTCTCTCCAGATGTTTTTGTGCAGGCTCTCTGAAAGTCCGAATGACCTGGTGCCAGCCAAGACTACCAAGTAAAACTATCAAACATAGTCATGCTTAAAGAAAAGTATTTCATGATAAAAACAAATTTCAACAGTTTCTATTCACCAATCCAATTCTACATAAGAAACTAGTTACAGACCCAAGAAGACACAATGAATAAATAATCCTAAAACAGTAAACCAAAAGAGGTCTAAGAAGTAAAACAGGAGCATAACAAAATAACAAGAATTAATGAATACTCTTCAGAAAAAACACAGACTAAGAGATTGGATTAGAAAACAGGATTCATCTTTCTGCTACCTCTAAGAAACATACCTTTCCATGAAGTTCAAACACTACTTTAAGGGTTAAAGAATGGAAAAAATTGTATTTAAGCAAATCAAAACAAGAAACAAGCAGGCATAGCTATTCAATATCTGACAAATATATTTTGAACAAAAATTAATTAGAAGAGGTAAGGGAGTATGCTACATATTCATTAAAAGAAAAAGCCACCAAGAGGATATTACAATTCTAATTATTTATGTACTATTCTGGGTCAGGCATGGCTGGGGAAGGGAGGGTGTGATATGGTTCCTGCTCCTGGAGGGAGCAGAGACAGAAATTTGTGAGTTGCTGTAGGTGTAAAGCTTGTTTGCATAATATTTAACATATTTTACTTCATGTTCCTCCTTCAAGGGGTGTTACCCTTGCCAGGGTTAATTACTCCATGATAATCAGAAACAGCAAGATTCCTAGAAGCAAGACTGCATCTGGTGATTCTCAGCAAAATGATGACCTCCAAGACAACCCTTATGGCTGTAGGAAAGAACTCTGAAAACATGAGTTCAGGGATATAAAAATTTGTACTAGAATTTGTCTACAGAAGCCATCAACAACTTAATTTGATCTGGATATTTTACTCCCTAAAGGAGGTAGTTATATGTGCAATCAAAATAGAGGTTGGGGATGGACAAAAGTCTAATATTATGAAAAAAGACAATGACAATGACTTAATGATATTTCTACTTTCTCAGATCACTTAATACTTTCCAATAAATAGCCTTGGAGTTTCTCAGATAAAAAAGGAAAAAAATCCAAAGATTAAATATATTGAGGTAGCTAAGGATTGTAAAACTGAGCTTCAGTGCCTCTTGTGTCAGCATAAACAAGAGCTCACTAAGTTGCAAAAAAAAAAAATTATAGAATGTATTATACTTAAAGCTAATGTTAGCATATAAAAATAGCCTCTATGTCTAGACTTGGCAAATTCAAGCACTGGGCCGAGCAAGCCACATAGGACTTGCTCACAATGCCCATGATACAACCCATAGACCACATGAAGCTTAGAAGGAATGAAGACCAGGGTGTGGATGCTTCAGTCCTGCATTGAGAAGGAAACAGGATGATCATGAGAGGTGGAGGGGGGCTACCTAGGAGGGAGAGAAAAGGGAGAGGAAACAAGGGAGTCAGTATCAGGAACTGGAGGAGATGTGAGAAATTAAGCTAATTTTATCATATAAAAAGAGCCTCTTTGTCTAGACTTGGCAAATTCAAGCACTACGCTGAGCAAGCCACATAGGACTTGCTGGTCAGGAAGTCAAACAAAAATATATAACAAGGGGGATGAAGAATTGAGGTTAGACACTAGAGGGTCCCAGACACCAGAGAAACATGAGGCTCCCAGAACCCAACAGGGATAAATTTAGCCAAAATGTGCAGAGAAGTGGGAGATAGAACCTGTAGAGACCACTTCCAGTAGATAGGCAGGGCCCTGGTAGAGAGATGGGGCCACCCACCCATCTCAAAGTTATTAACCCAGAGATGTTCCTGTCCAGAGGAAAGACAGGGACAAAAAATGGAACAGAGACTGAAGGAAGGGCCAACCAGGGACTGCCCCACCTGGAGATCCATCATGTCTGCAGACACCAAACCCAATACTGTTACTGTGGTCAAAAGGTGCTTACTGAGAGGAACCTGTTGTGGTGGTTCCTTGGGAGGTCTGTCCAGCAACTGATCAATGCAGATATGGATGCTTGAAGCAAACCATCATACTGAACTCAGGGAACCTGGTAGAGGAGCTGGCAGAAAGACTGGAGGAGCAGAAGGGTGATTGTAACCCCATTGGAAGAACAACCTAGGCTGGCCTGACCACCCAGTTCTCCCAGAAACTAGACCACCAACCAAGGAGTGTACCTGGAGGGATCTATGACTCCAGATACATATGTAGCAGATGATGACCTTGCCTGACAGCAATGAGAGGGGAGGACCTTGGTCCTGGGTAGGTTTGATGCCCCAGTGTAGGGTAATGCTGGACAAGTGAGGCAGGAGAGGGTGGGGGAGTGGGAGAGCACCCTCAAACAGGCAAAGAGGAGGGGAAGGGCATATGTGGGATGGGGGTTTGGTGGAGGGGTAACCAGGAAGTGGGATATCATTTGAGATGTAATAGAATGGAATAATTAATAAAAAATAATAAAATAAAATAAATGTACTTGCTGTTTGGTTCATTTGCCTCAGATGTGCTTTGTATTTCAATTTCTATTTCTAAGAGGCAAGGGGCTAAGGTCATAAAATGCTGTTTCCTGGAATGATCAAAAGAGAACCTGGGGTAAAATATTAAACTGTACACAATTTCTAAGGAAGTAGCTTATGCAAATAAATGACTGGGCTTTAGTCTGCAAGAGAGAGCTCTCTCAAGCAGGTAACAAAGCTGCCTGCTTTCATCCATCACTGAGTCATTCTCCTACTGCTCCTGTTCAGCTCTATCATATATTGAGCATCACAAACTAATATGGAGCGACTTAATACTCACTCTAGCCAATAGTCATGTCACCCTGACAAAAGTTAAAGAGAAAAATTCTGGAGTTAAATCCATCATAGATCAAATGGAGCTAACAGAACTCCACTGAATGCTCCACCCAAACATTACAGAACAAACATTCTTCTGACTAGCTCATGAAACTTTCTCCAAAATTAAATACATTATTAGGTCATAAAACAAGTCTTCAAAAACATAGGAAATTTGAAATCCTGCATCCCATCTTGTTAAAGCAGTTTTATAAGTAACAGTTTCTTATTTATCCCAGCTATCTTCTAAATAAATGAGACAGACACTACAAGATTTATTTGAGGTTTTACAGTACATCTGAGTAATTATTAATCTAGTTTAACCCTCTAAGCTAATTGGCTACCTCCGAGGGAAAATTCCTAAAATACTTGCATTTTAGTATTGATTTGGCTCTCTGTGCTCCAAGTGGTTTTTCGTGGTGTCTCTTCCATCCTCTCTTTGTGGTGACTTTTCCTTTCTCCTCTCTCTCTCTTTATTTCCATCCCCTCACTGGAGTCAGAATTCCAGCCTTATTCTCTCCCCTGCTCAGTCAGTGTCTGAACAGCTTTTATTGACTAATCAGAGAATAAATAGGATCAATATTTATATAACAGTGAGACAGAAATTACTTAGAATAAGCATTACAATGCAATGTCCAGATTGCAACAAGACATAGGGGCAGAGAAATCAACATTTGAATAATAAAAGGATAATCTTTACACAGAGTATAAAATCATTATGCCTACATCATCTGACTACCATGTATTAAATATGAATATCAACAAAACATATATAAATATTACACAATCTCATGGAAGCTTAACAAATCATTGTTTAATGAAAACTGGGTCAAGACAGAAACCAAAGGAAGTTAGAAACCTTTAGATCTGAATAAAAATGAGAACATGATATACCAAATCTATGAAGCACAATGAAGATATATTTAAAAGGGAAGTTCTTAGGGCTAATTAAACAGCACAATTTAAATGTATTATTTACATGATGTCCAAACTACACCCAAATGAAGTTTTTATAAAAAGAAAAAATAGGTAAAGAAAATGTGATTGAATACACTTATAAGCCCAGCTTTTAGGAAGTGGAAGCATAAGAGTTCAAAGCCAGGCCAGGCTATGTAGTCTCAATTATGTAAACTTGTGTTCAAAACAGAAAGACAAACAGGGAAAAGACAGCGATACCAAGGCCTCACATGAAGGCTGAAGGACGATGTAGCAGGGAGAACAATCCCAGAGATTTCAAGGTGTGGCTAAGGAAATGTTTATTAAAGGGGTGGAGTGTTGTTTCTAGTGCAGGAGTTTCCTCTTTATTCTGTACACCAGAATGGGGAAACAACAGCTCACTATCTCTATTTATAAATAATGCTTTATTTGAGTACAACCATGCCCAACTACTTAGTGTGATATGGCTGCTTTCACAGTAAATAGAAAATTGTGTAGTAGCAAAGTTACAATATGATCAGTAAATCATAACATATTTACCATATAGTCCTGCACAAAGATGGATGTCTGGTCCTTACTGCTAGGTTTGAAGTTTACCCCAAAGTCCATGTGCTAGAAACAATCATCCCACATTCATGTCCAAATGCTACTTTGAAAGGGACTTGGAAAGTAAATGGTATTAGACAAGAATATGAAGTTGAAATCATGAAATTGTACTTGTGTATTTATAAAGCCAGAACTAGAATGTTTCCTCTGCTACACTGATGCCTCTGCCTCATTACTGATACAGAATGAGGCCCTCTATTCTTGATTTATTGATAAATTATCCAATATAGGCTATTTTGTCATAGGAAAAGAAAAACAAAGATCCTGCTCTATAGAGGGTGCCACCATTGAAGGTTTTCAGGACAACCATGTTTACCAGCCAGTAAGCACAGCTGAATGGACAGAACAGAGGAAGCACATTGCCCTATTCTTTTAGCTTACCTGTCTCCTGAATTGCACACATCTCTTAGAAAAGTAGGAGTTACGGGCTATCTCTACTCAGAACTACACATAGCCCAGGAGTTTTGAGCTATTTGTCTTAAGATTTTCATGGCAGTAACAAAATAGATGGCTGTCAATATTTTAAAATTTTAGGAATATTATCTAAAGATTTATTTCTTTACACACCCCATATCTGATACACTTCCTAGTGATCAACCAATATTGATGAATGAATGGTATAAATCACCAGTTACTAGAACAATTAAAGTATCTTTATTTTTTCTCTTTTATCTATGAAGAAGGATCCTCTGAGGATGGCTCCATCTTTTTATAGAATTCAAAGCTTTCTATTTACCTGTTCATAGCACATTTTAGCTTTCTACTAGAATATGCAGTCAGAAGCTACTAGCCATCACCAGTGGTGCCCTTGACCAGTGGTCTCAAGAGAAATGAGGATAGTGCGCTGTTCTTCTTCCCATGAGGGAAGGAGGTCAAGAAGTATGCTTCAGTCACTTTCCCCCCACATTGTGAACTAATTCAACCTGTGTGCCTCTTTCTTCATAGGAAAGAAATCCAACCCTGATTTTGAACCTACATGTGGCCAATACTATCAAAAATAAGCTGATTGATCATAATACAATATGGAGACACTGACAAATGATTTTGTGAAGAAAGCCAAAGCATTCATACCAAGATGTTCTCATGCCTCCAGGATGGGGTCAGAGTGGGAGGATTCCTGTGCTATCTATTAACCTTGGATCAAGAAACTCACTAGTCTGAAGGAGGACTTTGGTAAGAGACTGTCAGAAAAGCAAGATGTGCAGCTATTCTGCTTTACATCCTTACTGACACATACTGCTTGTGCTTAAACACCAACCGTAAGTAATTAAAGATAGATTGTAGACTTGACTTCACTTAGTCTTTAAATGAAATGGAATTAAACACTGAGTAGAAAATATGCTGTTAGGCTGGAGAGATGGCTCAGCCATTAAAGGCCAGGCTCACAACCAAAAGTATATGAAAATGGGATAGTCATTCTGAAAGATGAGTGGGGTTGTTGGTTCTTTAATAGACAAGAGCAAATTTCAATGAAAAAAAAAAAACAAGAAAAATATTATCTGTCTTTTAAAAAAAATTGTTTAGGCTTATTTCCTTTTATGTTTGAATATTTTACTTGTGTCCACAGAAACAAGAACAAGACATAGGTCTTCTGAAACAGGACGTACATATTCTTATAAGCCACTTTGAGTATGAAATAATTACATGCAGTGTAGGATATCCCCAAAGAGACAGCAGGACATAGAACTTTCTGCTATAGAGCAATTAATTGATTCGCTCCTCTTGTATGGGTCTTACACAGGTAACCATATCTGGTTTGAGTTAGTTGGTGCATCCACCAGTTGTATCGTTTCCAGAATTCAGCATTTTATAGCTGTCCTCTACATCTGCTGCTTCTAACACTCTCTTTCTATTTTGTGGAGCAGTTTCCATAGTATTCAGAATAGTTCTCCTCTGAACTTGTGCTAAAATTCTGCAGTGAGTCCATCTGATTCTTGATATTATTTATTTAGGACATGTTTTATTATTATTTCAGTCTCATCACTAAATTATAAATCTGTTTAAATCACTTATCTTTTTATTGGTTTAATCTTGATATGTCAAGTGTCTCTAGGAATTCATTTATTTCTTTTTGATTTTTCACTTTAATGGAAAAAAGGCTTTTAACAGGTGTTCTTATAATTTTCTTACTTTTACTTCTATCTGTTATAACATCTCCTTTTTCATTTCACATTTTATTAATTTGGGTCTGGTAACACACACATTCACTTAGGCCTTCATTCATGGCTTCCTACATGTGTGTTCCTTTTCCTTTGGTTAGATTAATTTTGGTTTGTCAAAGTGTTTATATTTCCAAAGACCCAATTTTTTATTTAACTGATTCTTTATAATTTTTTACTTCCATTTTATTAACTTCTGGCCTTATTTTGCTTATATCTTCCTATCTACTGATTTGGAGTTTGTTTTGTTTTTTTCAATGTTTTTTGAATGTACCATTCAGTTATTGAGTTTTAAATCTCTCGATTGTTGTTTTTGCTTAGGCATTCAAAGCTGTAATATTTCATCATGTTCACATAAGATACAGGAAGTTATTTAAGTTTTTTGTTTGTTTGTTTTTTAACATGTGGTCAATATTGGAGAGAGTTGTTTGTCCTGCTGAGGAAAAAGTATAGTTTTAATTATTTCAGGTAGATGTTCTATAGGATATTTTTTTTCCTTTTGTGTTATAATTTCATTCAATTTCAATGTTCCTCTGTTTAGTTTGTGTCTGGACAACCTGTTAATTTTTGAGAAGGGGGTACTAAAGCACCCAATATCATTGTGGTTATTCTGTGGATTTAGACCTAATAGACTTGATTTAGACCTAATAGTCAACATTTGTTTTATGAAATTGGGCATGTCTGTGTTTGGTGCATATGTGATTATACATATCTACAGATTTTCTTTTTTAGACACCCCTTACTTGACCTATGGGCTGTCAGACGTGTACTGAATATTTGAGGACTTTCACCCTCTTTCTTCTCTGGTTTCTAGCTGTCTGTTTCAACTGTGGCATGCTATTTACCATTTCTGTTCTTCATTTACTAGCATCTGGTTAGTGGTCCACAGTTCGTTGTGTGATAGAGGAAGCAAACAGAGCTGTTGGAGGGGTGATTGTCGCTTTAGTTCATCACTGTGACCATAAAGGAAGCAGTTGCAATCAATATTCACTAAATACATATCCCACAGTGGTAGAGACTGTGGACTTCTCTTATTTTACAGTCACCCTAAATCAATACCTGTTCAATTAACAAATGGCACTGTTATATGGGGGAAAGAGTCTAAGGTGACACTTTGAGTGTGAAAAGAGTTGCTTGCGGTGTAGGATATCTCCACACAGATACTAGGATATAGGGACTTCCACTACAGGACAATTATGACTTGCAAGTCAACAAAGAAAACCTGCTTTAGAAAAGAGATGGTAGAAGACAAGTCAGCCATGTAGGAATTACAGAATCAAAAGATGAGTTAAGCTTTAATTTCATGGCTAAAGCAAGTTTGGAAGTTATAAGAGATAACATATGCTCAGTTTGATCTGAGATAGCTAAGGACACTAAGGAATGCAGTGTGCCTCGATTCAAGGATATCTATTATAGGATGAGGTGAGTATAAATAAACACACACATAAGCTCTACGTCTAGACTTCCATCCTGTCCCTTCTGATTGTGTGTATCAATGAATATACTCTGGAAAGAAAGGGAAAGAGCATTTGTAACTACTTAGTCTGTTGTATGTTGGTGTGTCTATCTCTTTGTTTTTATCAAACAGTACTGACTGTTTTTATCAAACAGTTAAGATGCCTCACATTTTAGAGATGTAGATAAGAAATCTCTAAGAAGATCCCACTGGAAGCCTGAGACACTGCAACCAGCTTTCAAGTTACCCCATTACTGAACCCAAGTCTATTTACTTGGCAATACAACAAAACCCAAGGAACTAAATCCAAGGAACTAAGACTAGCTGTTTTAGTAAGAAAGAAAAAAAAAAAAGATTTCCTTAACATACCAGCAAAACTAATATAATGGACTGGTGTTCTGAAATATCTTTTTAACTCACTCAGATTTTAAGCTTCTTTTCAACATAGACAAGGGAAGGATGGGAGTTGGTTTACTTAGTGACACCTGTAGTTAGTAGGGGCCATATATACCAGAGCATGCAGCAGGTTTGAGTAAGGAGGGTTGCACTCAGCCAGGCACAGGCTGTTTTGAGCAAAAGGCATAAGGTGGAGGCTTTTGGGGCACATGAACCCAACACTGGCTGTGTTCGACTTAGAAATTCATGTAGATACCTCTCCAAGATACCATCTCTTTATGTACCCTGAACTTTTCCCCCACAAAGAATCCCCTTCTGCCAGCCAACTAGACTTCTCTAAGCTATGACTATTTTGTCATCACACTGGACCCTCTTTTTGTCTAACTCTTTGGCTACCACTCAAGCTGGTACTGCTCAAGTCCCCTATAAAGGAGACTGGACCAGGTCTCCTGCTTAGGGAGATTACTTATATAAGTAAGTAACCATAGCACTGTGGCAAAAGATCTGTAAAGTTGACATGCAAAATTAGATCCACTGGCAGCTGAGGGTAGAGGATTGCTATGATTTCAAAACCTATCTGGAGGGCAGTGTGAAGACCTGTCTCAGAAAACAAAATGAAAGGATAACTCTATGGAAAAGACTAGAGATTGTTTCACAAAGGACACCACAGGGACCTGGCCTCACAGGATGAAAAGGAGGCTGCTTAGGAAAATCTGTGTGCCTGTCTGCCCTATTCTAAAAGTAGCAGTGAGCATAGCTGAGGCAACCTATAACTAGAAGCCAAAGGGAGAGCTTCTTTCCTCTCATAGCCTACATGCTGCAGGCTGTCACATGCCAGGCATCTTTCCGCCTGTGTGCTTCTTGACCCTCCATGAGGTTATCAGAGGTAGAAAGTGTCATCATTCTAAGCATCGGATGTACCCAGCCTGCCAGGCACTGGTGCTCAGCAGCACAGTTGGCTGCAGTCAGTTCTTCCCCTGTGATCACTGCTTCTGCTTGGCAGCAGATGTGAGAGGTGTTATGATCTTGAACGTCGTGCAGCTTCAAAAGGTTAAACAGTTCCACATGAGGCTTATTGGGAGCAAGAGGGGCAAGGTGGCAGTGGAAAGAGAAAGGGGGAAAAGAAAGAGAGATCAAAAATCTTTAAATATGGATGATGATATAATTACAAGTGAAGGTGGGAGGTGTGCCAAGTGGATTCTGGGAATATGGTGGTTGTTGCCTTGGTAGCAGGTCTGCGGGTCCCACCAATGTGATGTTAGGGGTTTCGGAGGTCCTGATACCAACAAGAGGTTTGTGCTACATATTAAGCACAATTCTGGGAACATATGCAAACTTGAGAATCTGATTTCAGCTGAGTGCTTATGGCTTTTATATTACTGTAAGATCAACCATTCAGAAACCTCTAGTCCCTAACATTGTCAAGCTGGGAATGATGCATACTAGACAAACATCTACTACAGAACTATACATCAGCTCCTACCTGGCACATTTTACATATTTTCATGGCCTCACCCTGCCCCTCTCATCACTACCTGTATATCACACAAAGTCTATTACAGAGCTGGTCTTTGTCAACTGAAGATTTTTGTCGCTACCATCCTCGACCAGCAAGAATGATGCAACACACTCTCAGGCTCTTCTCCAGCAGTTTAATCAGGAACCTTGAAGAATCTTCTGACCACGAGGAAAGCCAACCCACAGGTTAAATACTGTATGGTCAGCCACCCAGGTAAAGCCACGTGGTGCTATCTAACAGGCTCATATAGCGGAAGCAAGCCAGTTGACTCAGCCCATAACCAAGTAAGGAGTTGTTTACTTCAAGAGCACTCGCCATCAGGCTGGTGGGGGGGGGGCAGAGGCCAGCGCCATCTTTGAGGTGTGGCGCTTCACAGCTCTCCACAGTTCCCCCTTTTTGTTTTAGAAAGTGTTGGTAGGAGTCCCTGGAAAGGTTTCATAACCCCCAAATCTGGGGATCTCATGGCGGGTCTGAGCCTGTTGGAGGGCACTGCTCAAACTCTTACCCGTCACTAGGTCAGCCTCCCCACCCGGGGCTTCCCTGTCTTAGGCGGCTGAGACTTATTCATCCACTCCATCATAGACTTACCAGACCTTACTATCCATGGAACAAATACCTCAGTGGGCAGGGACCATGCACGGTGATGATTAAGGCTTCATGACAGCGAGCCATGCCTGAGGGGACTGGCCCGCCTCAATGGCGGCAAAGGCTGGTACAATCATGGCTGCATTGCACTTCTGTGTGGCTCTCATGTTGCAAATGCACCACAGGCAAACTAGGGAGGCTAGTACCATCAGTATCACCATAGAACCTATGCCCGCCCATTCCTTAAGACGATCCATCGCTGTCTGTATCCAGGAAGTCAAACCATTGGCCAGGCTCAGGTCCACTCAAGTGGAGTTAATGTGGATGATCGTCTCTCTTAGCTCTCTCATCTTATCTTCAAAATTCGCTGACCAATCCTGCAAGAGAAGCTTTGACAATTGCTTGGACAGATTAGCAGCCTTTGTAAAATTTTGATATTGCACCGCGGTAACACACAACAAGCCTTGCATCTTCCACTCACATCCCAACTGTGCTAATTGCCAAAGAGTATCAATTTGTTCTTGTATTAAATCTATGCGTTGATTAACTATCATAAGGCCCCCTTTGAGATGGGAATTCATAGAGGCCTAAGTATCTAATGCCTGTGCTACATTGGCTGAGACATCATTCAGGGTGATGGCAGTCTGTATAGAACTAGACAAGGCGATAGCTGAGGCAGTAGCCCCCACAGCAGCAACAGTAATAGCAGTAACAATAGCTACAGTGATGCCAAAATCTCTTTTAGGCCTGAATAACATCATGGTATCAGGGGCCTCCACAGGAACTGGTACATATCGAGGCATTCTAGTCACCACAGCCACAGGAAAAGCCATGGCATTCCAGCACAAAGCATAAAAGCATGTGTCTGGAGTGCATGCTAACTTCTTTTCGCGCATGGATGCACTCCCATTGCTTACTATCCACAGAAAAGGAGGCCAGAGACACACTGGTGAGACTGAAAAGGTCTTATTGCGGTAAGAGTGAAAACTAGATGATGAACCCCAAGTACCAGAGTTACCACTGCTAGAAAAATCCATACTAGCAATAGACCCTAGGGAAAAACTACCCTTTTGATAAACTCCTCCTCCAAGCATAATCATGGGTCCCAAATCCATACAGCTACCATTAACTCCACACAAAAGCCATAAATCAAAAGGATTGATGATAGTTTGCTGAGGATTCCTAGTAGATATATTAAGCATTCCTGTACAGGACTCATTCACTACGTTACTAATCATGGGGCTAAAGGAAAAATAATCTTGTCGAACCCAAACCGCTCTGTGCCCCTGACATCCAGTCCAAGGAAAAGGTCCTTCCTCTCCTGCGGATCCTTTACAGAAAGGTGCCCAGCATGACTGTCTGGGAGGGTCTCGGTCAGAGACTCGAGTGGGCCACCACCCCACAAGACGAGAACCATTGCCCCAAAACAAACTACTACTCCCACCCCCAAAACTTCAGTTGTGGTAGAAAATCTGCTGACTGCTGAGACAATTTAATGCATTTTGTATCATCTGACCTATTAAGGCTCATTAAGAAGCACAGGTTACCTTCTAAGCTGACATTTCTATTACCCTCAGTAGGGCTCATCTGATCATCAAAGGGAAGGTAGGGTAAGCCTAAGCTCCTATTGTTGCTAAATAAGCGTGGAAACACAGTTGCATCATGTTTGACTGGCATCGGCTTCGGGAAAACTGACAGGATCCCCCATCTTGGCTCGGTCATTCCTGGTGTCATCACTGCCACCATCACCAGGATCCCCAGGAAGGACTTCATGGCAAATCTTCCTCACAAGGCGTTCAGGCACCCACACTGGATCTTGTTGATCCTGAGGAAAAACACAAACAGAACCTCGTGCCCATGTCAGCATGGGATCAGGCCCTCACCAAGAGCCTGTCAAAATATCCTTCCACTTCACCATGCCTTTAGATGGACCATGGGAATCCTGATGTCTGTCTGCTGCCGAGCGGCCTTGAGCATCCAAATTTTAAAAATTTAAAGTAAATAAGGCTAAAGATATTCTCTCCTTGGGGGTACGGCCTTGGCCTATTCCCCTTTTTGTTTTTGCAAATATTCTTTTAAGGTGCGAAGTGCACGCTCCACAATTCCTTGTCCTTGAGGATTATATGGTAATCCGTGATTAAGCTGTACCTCCATCTTCTTGCAGGAGACAAAGGTCTGAGCCGTATAAGCTGGCCCATTGTCCATTTTCAGCTGCTGTGGTTTTCCCCACGCAGCCCAGGCTTCTAAGCAACGCCCTATGACATTGCAAGCCTTTTCTGCACTCAAAGGTGTAGCATGTATGATACCTGAGCAGGTATCTACAGACACATGAACATATTTTAAGGTTCCAAACTCTGAAATGTGGGTGACATCCATTTGCCAGATCTTAAGTGGCATCAACCCTCTAGGGTTCACTCCCACACTGGGAGGATGAAGATGAATCACACACTGAGGACAATCCAATACCACCTGTCTGGCATCTGCTCTGGACAGATGGAATTTTTGTTGTAAGGTTCTTGTATTTACATGAAATGATTGATGAAACTGTCTAGCTTGGTCTAAAGATGAGCTCAGAAAAATACATTCCATTCTAGTCCATTGATCGACTTTATCATTACCTTCACTTAATGGTTCAGGCAATCCTGTATGTGCTCTAATATGCTGAATATAAACGCGTTTTTTTCTTTGCCAGATTAAATCTTGCAGCTCATGTAATAGGGCACATACAGTACTACTATTCTTGATAGGACCTGCCAATTCTAATAATTTTACTGCATTGACTACATAGGCCGAATCTGAGATTAAATTAAATGCAAACTGACATATTTTAAACACTTCAATTACTATTTTCAACTCTACAATTTGTGGGGAGCCTGGTTGAAATTGGCATAGCACTGGCTCTTGTCCTTCTATCAAATAGGCTCCACAGCCTGTCTTTGAGCCATCAGTAAACACATTAGGTGACCCTTGAAGGGGTACTGCTGATGTAACTTTGGGAAATATCACTGGGTGCTCCTTAAAAAATGACAGCAATGGATGCTTAGGATAATGGTTATCAATCACTCCATTAAAACAACATTGTAATATTGCCCAATCATCTACAGTGCCACAAAAAATCTTAATTTGGTGACTGGAATAAGGCACTATTATGCTGGCTGGAGCGACTCCAAAAGACTGTAAGCATTGCTGAACACCATTCAAAGCTAACGCGGCAATTGCCGCAGGATAATATTCAATAGATTTATTTGGGGAGACTTTAGAATAAATCCATAACAATGGTCCTTCTTGCCATAGCAATTCTGTAGGTTGACCATAGGTAGCAAATATGCACAATGCAATGGGCTGTCCTTTCTGCCATCTCTGTGGAAAGGCACTCTGCAGCCTTTCCTCCACTTTACACAAGGCTTTTCTTGCTTCGTCTGTTAACTGCCTAGGAGAATCAAGTGCCGAATCGCCTATCAGAATATTATATAGGGGTCTTAATTCACAATTTGGTAACTTCAAATAGCCTCTTATCCAATTGATATCTCCTAATAACTTTTGAAAATCATTTAGAGTCTTCAAATTATCTTTCCTTATCACAATCTTTTGAGGTACTATTTTTTCAGGTCCAATTTTCGCTCCTAAATAATTAACCACATTCTCCTTTTGAACCTTTTCAGGAGCAATAAACAACCTTTTCTGTTTTAATAGCTTAACTAATTCTTCATAGGCCTGATCTAATATTTGCTCACTCTTAGCTGAAAGCAAAATATCATCCGTGTAGTGAAGGCATCTCAAGTCTGGAAAATTCTTTCTCAAAGGAGCAATGGCTTCTCCCACATACAGTTGACACATAGTAGGGCTATTTGCCATGCCCTGAGGTAAGACTATCCATTCAAACCTCTGATCAGGTTCTTCATGGTTACAGGATGGAATAGTAAACGCAAATCTCTCACTATCTTTGGCACACAGAGGAATGGAGAAAAAGCAATCTTTTATATCTATAACTATTATGGGCCATGAGGCTGGCAAAGATGATAAAAGCGGCAAGCCATGCTGCACTGGGCCCATGATCTGCATTTGTTGGTTAATGGCATGCAGATCATGCAGCAATCTCTATTTTCCAGATTTCTTTTTAATGACAAAGAGAGGAGTATTCCAGGGAGACACCGACGGTTTTATATGACCCAAGGATATTGTTCAGAAACCAGCTGTTTAGCAGCTTGTAATTTTTCAGAGGAAAGAGGCCACTGAGGAACCCACACTGAATCCTCCGTCTTCCAAGTTATGGGAATGCCCTCCTCAGTGGCCACTAGGAAAAACCCAGGCCCTGTCTCTTTTGTCTTTGCTGTACAGGTATTGGACTCTTCCTCCCTTGCAAATACTTTCCTATTCCAAAACCTGGAGCATACCTCATGTCTTGCATCATGCATTGGGCTGAATCAGAGTATTCATTACTTAATTTAAATCCCATGTCTTTTAAAAGGTCTCTTCCCCAAAGGGAGATAGGGAGCTCAAGTACATATGGCTGCATATCTCCTGAATGACCTTCCTGATCCTGCCAAGTTAATTGCCTTACACTCATATCAGGAGTTTTTGCATGACCTAGGCCTTGGAGTATTTGAGAAGAGGCTTGTACGGGCCAACCTGAAGGCCAGTCTTTCTTCACTATAATACTCCTGTCTGCTCCAGGATCCAAAAGGCCCAGGATCTTTTTGCCATCAACTTTTAACTCCAATGCCCTGTTAGTCCAAATCCAGGGAAAGAAAAGTCAAATCTGTGCCTGTGGACCCAAAACCTCCTTTTCCTCTCTCTTGATCTCTTGCCGCATAGCGATCATGTAAGCTCGGCAAGATGACCAACTGAGCAATTCTATCTCCAAGAGAAATAGCTGTTATTCCATGGGGGGAAGCTACCATGATCTTAACCACTCCTGTGTAATCTGGATCTATAACTCCAGGGTGTACAATAAGTCCTCTTAAGGCTGATGATGATCTCCCTAACAATAAACCCACTGTGTCAGGTTCAAGGGGTCCTTTAAAATCTGTTTCAATTAACTGGACCTCCATCTGGGGCATTAATATGAGTCTGGTGGTGGAGCGGAGGTCCAATCCTGCTGAGCCCGCAGTGGCTCTCCGAGGTCTTTCGGATGGCGGAGGGTTGGACACCTCTCCTGACTCTGTTCTTTGTCCTTATTCTCTACTGCCCCATATATTTGCGGGTCTTGGGGTCGTGGGCCCCGCTGTCCGTTTTTTGGATGAGCACCACCATAACCTTGAGTCAAGGGCTGGCCATTGATGTCTTTTACAGAGAGGCATTCGTTAGCCCAGTGGCTTCCTTTTTTACATCTTGGGCATAACCCTGGCTGCCTGGGGCGTTGTCCACTTCCTGTGCTTTCTGTACTTCCTCTTTCGGGGCACTGCCTTTTAAGGTGTCCCATTTTTCCACACTTGAAACAAGCTCCTGGACTTCCTCCTCCTTTTCTTGTCAACTGTACTACTGCAGCAGCAAGGCCAGCATTGGTTAATGGTCCCCCAAGTTCTCTACACACTTTCATCCAGGTTTCTATACCTTTGTTCTTATAAGGGGTGATAGCGGCTCTACACTCTTTGGTGCACTGCTCATAGACCAACTGCTTTATCAGTGGCATAGCGGCATCTGGGTCACCAAAAATTTTCCCTGCTGCTTCCACCAATTGTGTCACAAAGTCTGAAAATGGTTCCATGGGGCCCTGTAGAATCTTGGTTAAGTTCCCACTCACTTCCCCTTTGTTAGGAAGGGATTTCCAAGCCTTGATAGCTATCTGATTTATTTGTTCATAAGCCTGAATGGGATACCCTGTCTGCTTGTTGGCAAATCTCCCTGGACCAAGCAGCATATCTCTATCCCAGGCTGGAATTCCATTTCTCTGATTAGTGGCTGCTTGCTTGGTGGCATACTCAATCAAGAAAGCTCTCCAATCAAGATATTGCCCTGGACTTAGACAAGCGCAAACCAAACCACTCCAGTCACTTGGTGTCATGCAATGTCTGCCTAATGCTTCTACTTGAGCCAATGTGAAGGAGGTGGTGATGCCATAGGTATGAACCAACTCCTCAAGGGATTTGATTACTTTAAAATCAAGCGGTTCCTCATACCTGTTCCCTTGTGGGTTTTGGAATACAGGATAAGCAAATTCTAATTCTGTTCTTACTTGTGTCCACACCCCCGGGCAGAAAGAGCTCCCTACATTCGATGAGTGAACAGGCTGAGCCAGCAGAGCCGTCTGAACGGCTTCCGGGTGGGGAAGGGGAGTTGAACAAGATGGCGGCACAGCAGCGGTTTCGCTTACACGGACTGCTGCCAACGGGGCTTTGTCCTTTTCCCTTTTTCTTCTCCCTTTTACTCACAGCAGTCCTCTCTAATTATTCTATCAGAGCATGTAGCTCCTCTTCAGAGTCCGTGTCCTCTGAATCCTCAAAAATTTTTAGATCAGGATAAAGAGGGTCCTTCTTTTTTCCTCCCTTATCACTTTCTGCCTTCTCAGATCTTTCCTCCTGCAGCTGTTCTAAGGCTGATTCTCCCTCTTTAATTGCTTTACAGCATCTCTGATCTTCTAAACAACTTCTTACCAATTTCCAGACCAGTCTTACTCCATGCTTCAAGGTACCCTGTTCCCAGGCAAAATCTAGGTCCCTGCCAAGTTTATCCCAGCAGGACACCATAAGGTACACTGCAAACCACGGAGCCACAGTGTCACATTCACTCAAAAATCTCTCTAAGGTTGACTTTTTAATTTTCAAATTCTTAGCTAAAAGCAGCTCCTGAAGAGCCAAAAAAATTAGATGAGACTGAGACGATCCCATGGTTAAATATTACTTTCGGTCCACTACTTCCACAGACTTTAAGCTCCTTTCCAGAGACCTTATTCTGTCCCAACTTACCTGGGACCTTCCGGTGCACTGCCCTGACCACAGAAGTTCTGAGCCTTTTCCGTGTCTGGTTTCCCCATACACGGGCCACCAAATGTCGCGACCACCCTCGACCAGCAAGAATGATGCAACACCCTCTCGGGCTCTTCTCCAGTAGTTTATTCAGGAACCTTGAAGAATCTTCTGACCATGAGGAAAGCCAACCCACAGGTTAAATACTGTATGGTCAGTCACCCAGGTAAAGCCACATGGTGCTATCTAACAGGCTCACATAGCGGAAGCAAGCTGCCCATAACCAAGTAAGGAGTTGTTTACTTCAAGAGCGCTCGCCATCAGGCTGGGGGGGCGGGGGCCAGGGCCATTTTTGAGGTGTGGCACTTCGCAGTTCTCCACAGACTTTCAGTCATTACCTCCAGGCCATAACTCTAAATCCAGTTTAGGCTGTCTCTTCTTGATAGTAGCAGGTGTAAAACATACTCCTTAAGATCCTTACAGCCGGTGCTAGAACAAAAGGAAACAAATTCACCAAAGAGAAGTCAAAGGGAGGAAATAATCAAACTCAGGGCTGAAATCAACCAAGTAGAAACAAAAAGAAC
>NW_022196909.1:68772570-68781134 GCF_008632895.1 Mastomys coucha | reverse complement strand
GAGGGGAAACTGGGAATGGAGAAATTCACATGTAAATAAAGAAAATATCTAAAATTAAAAAAAAAAATCCTTACAGCCAGCCTATTTATCCATGCCCATTTTACATACCCTATACTAAATGTCTAAGCCCTGGCAACTTCCCTACCAAGGTTACATCTATTTTGTTTGTCCTCCCAAACTCCTGCAGGAACTTCAGCCTCAGAGCCTAATGTTAGTAAATGCTAAAGGTAGAGCCTTCATCCTCCTCTGGTATTTAGAAGTGGGGCCTTTCCAAATTAATGGACTGAAAGAATTAATTCCTCCTGGTTTTATTAGGAAAAGGAAAAGCTGACCACAGAGAAAGACAAGCACATTCATTACCACTGTGACATGGTGAAGTTTCAGGCCTGAGCATAGCTTTTGGATTTCAAGCTTCCATAATTAAGGACTAAATACAAGTCATTTCTTGTTGCTTCTTTTGAGATGGAATCTCACTGTGTGGTTTACCTTTGAATTAGTGATCTTCATGCTCAACCTCCCAAGTGCTGGGACACAACCATGTACCACCATACCCAGCCTCTTTCCTCTGTCAGCCTGACTTGGTTGTTTCAGAGCAGTAATCCAAAGCTGATTCTTGCAGCCTGCATGTGATTCCCTCTACTCAATACACCAACCCCTTCCCACACTCCAGATTTCACATTCTGGAGTCAGATATTTTACTGCCAAATATAAAGCAAATTCATAGACTAAGATGTTACTATGAGGTACACATCTGAGCCTTAGCCCAAACCACAAGGGAGCAAAAACCTGTCAAACAATGAAGATACACTCCACATGCTCCCCTTGTTAAGTCTGAAAGTGCTATACAGAGACCACCACTCACATATACAATTGACAAGAATGTTTTTATTTCATGAAAGGAAGAAACCTGAATGTAGGGGTCAGCCAGTTACAAAAATGGTGGCAACCCAGACAAAGGTACTCAGGCCTTTTTATAAGAAACCAGGGAAAATTTAGCTATGGTTAGGTAATCTAAAACTTCATTGGTGGGTACTGGGGATATTACATGAGTTTGTATCTGATTGGCTTGTGTCTGGGTGGTCAGGAGACTGTGTCACAAACATTGAACCACAGGATGAGATACCCAAGCCACATTTGGCTACCCAGCACAAATGGCCCAACCCAATATAAAACATTTTCCCATCCTTGTGGTTATTTCCAGGCTGTTCTTTGTATGAGAGACTGTATGAACGTGTTCCTGGACACTAAGAGACTTTATGACCTTGTTCCTGGACACTAAGATCTGTTCCTGGAGCTGGTGACTTATGAGACTTTATGACCGTGTTCCTGGACACTAAGATCTGTTCCTGGAGCTGGTGACTGATTGACTACTTCCTAGAACTAGACTTAGTGGGATTTTATGATCAGTTCCTGGAGTGGATGACTTTCCTAAGGTCCTAAGGAGTTTATGTTGTCCTCTCACCCTCACCCAAACAAGGCACTATCCTTCCCTCACTTTAAGAGCAGCCACTGTCCTAATATTTCAAATGAACTTTTACTTTCTTTTCTTGGTGCTAGGGAATGAACTTACAGCCTTCAGAGTGAGTCTTCTCCCACTGAGCTATACTTTTTCTTTATAATTTCTTAAAATAATAGTTTAGGTTGTGTTGTTAATCTTTTTAGTCTCTGTAAATATGTTCTTTTATGAAAAATAATTTACACCTGTAAATCTACACCTTTGAATATTTTTTCTTACCATCACTGGGAAGGAAATGTATGACTGTCCTGCAGACTCATGCAGGTTTGGATCCTACTGATTTTACCCTGTTCTGATGTTTTATATATTCCTGTCCTCAGCACTTCCCAAACATTTTTAGTTGAATACAGATAGGGTGGTAGTGATATAGCAGGACCAATTAATAAGGAAAATATTCTTTATCAAGAGATAAATTATGTCTGATTGCCTTTCTTTTGTGATTTATTGAATACTAAGTTTATACTTTTATATTCATTAACAGTGGCCAAAATTCATTGTAATTACATGATTATTATTCTTTTATTATCAGAATAGTTCTATAAGTACATATGTACATCTGGTAAGATTTGGTCAGTTGCGGCTGGAGAGATGGCTCGGCGGTTAAGAGCACTGACTACTCTTCCAAAGGTCCTGAGTTCAAATCCCAGCAACCAAATGGTGACTCACAATCATCCATAATGAGATCTGATGTCCTCTTCTGTTGTATCTGAAGACAGCTACAGTATACTTACATGAAATAATTACAGGGATGGAAATGGAGAGGAACCTGAGAAAAAGAAGGTCCAGTGTCAGGCCCAAAGTGGGATCCAGCTCAAGGGGAGGTCCCAATGCCTGACGCTATTACTGAGGATATGGAGCGCTCACAAAAAGGGACTTAGCCTGACCACACTCCAGAAGACCCAACACCAGCTGAAACAGTCAGATGCAGATACTTACACCCAACCAATGGACAGAAGCAGCTGATCCCTGTTGTTGAGTTAGGGAAAGCTGAAAGAAGCTGAGGAGAGGGGCGATCCTGTAGGAGGACAAGCAGTCTCAATTAATCTGTATCCCCAAGATCTCTCAAACATGGGACCACCAAAGAAACAGCGTACACCAGCTGATATGAGGCCCCCAACACAAATACAATAGAGATCTGGCGGGTCTGTGTTTGTTCAGAGATGATGCACCTATCCCTCAAGAGACTGGAAACCCCAGGGAGTTTAGAGGTCAGGTGGGGTTGGGGGTGGGGACAACCACATGGAGACAGGGGTCAGTCGGGGGTGGGGAGGAGTATGGGATGTGGAGCAGTTGGAGGGTGGATGGGGGGAATAAAATATGGAGTGTAAAAAATAAATTAATTAATAAAAATAAATAAGTAAATGCAAAAAAAGAATTGGTCAATTGATAAAGGAAACTCAAGACAAATGATTAATTCTATTTTTCAATGTTCAATAGAACAACTAATTTCTGAGCTTGAATAGATCATCCTAGTCTATGCAGTTGAAATAATTTCCCACAGTTCTGAAGCAAAAAGTTCAGCTCAGAGTCAGCCAGTATAGTTTCTCCAGGCCTTTTTTCTCTGCTTGTAGGGGGCCTTCCTTTACTATGTCCACACATGTTGTTTCCTCTGTATATTCCATGGTGTTTCTGTGTGGGTCTAAATCTCTTCTAAGAAGAATCCCAGTATGATAGAATTAGAGCCTCATCTCAACCTAATCTATAGGAGCCTGTCACAGTCTAAGTTATGAAGATGAGATCTCAACATATAAAGTTAACCAGGCCCTGTCTCAAACTGTCACTTTCTAATACATGGAAATTAGAGCTCAATACATAAAGTTGCCAGAGCCCTGCCTAAGTCACAGTCTACCTAGAAAGGGGATCCCTTCTTAAAGGAGAGGGGAGGGAGGAATGGGAGAAGGATCCAAATGAGGATGTATTGGGAAGAGAGGGGGCAGATACTGGAACGTAAATTGTATATGTCTTTAATCACAGCATCTTGGAGGCAGAAGCAGAAGGATACTAGCAAGTTTGTGGTCACTATGGTATAAATGATAATACATATCTGTTACCAGAAGGGAAAAAAAGTTATGGAGATTAGAGCTCAACATATAAAGTTGCCAGGGCCCTGTCTCAAACAGTCACATTTTAAAGGAGATTAGAGTTCAACATGTAAATGTGAAGGTACACAATTCAAATCATCATATCCAACAATGTGCTTGTAATATAAGTTTATGCAAATAGCTTTCTGTTGCTCACAAATTTCTCAGTTCAAAATGTCACAAACAAGATGGGGTAGTACATGTCTGTGCTGTTCTGTTGTACAGGTGAAGGACCGAGGCTGCTGTCTCAATTTCTAAAGGCCTTGATCTCTATTCCACTTTGCTTCTGAGCTGGTAGTAGTAACAAAGTCATCACTATACTCTGAGGGTCCCCACATCTTACAACAATGTTCTATTAGATATTGGAATAAGAAGATATTCGGAATTGTTGTATTACATACCAAAATTTACATTTGAAAAGGACAAAAATACATCGACTAATAATAATTCTGCATGATACACTTTTCTTTGTGCAAATAAGTGGGCTTATTGCAAGATCTTCTTAAACTTTATTGCATTCATTTAAAATGAGGCAAATTTTTTTAAAAAGATGAGATTTGTAGATAAGTACTGGGTGAGGTCCTGAGCAAGCCATTGATTTAGTGTTTTCCAAGACTTCCCATATTTAGAGAGATGACAATTATTACTTAGGCTAAAATTGTGACGTGAACTAAAAGGGAAGGAAGAATTTAGGGAAGGACCTAACATAGAAGGTCTGTTAGAAGTGTCAGTGTTCCAAACCAAGTGAGGTAGCTTACACTTGTCACCTCAGCACTGAGGAGACTGAGGCAGGAGGATTGTGAATTCAGGGCTAGCTTGGGCTATATGGTGAGCTATGGGTCATCCTGGGATATGTAGAAAGACCCTAACCACTCCCAGCCCTGAAAGAAAAGAAAGGAAAGGGAGATGGCAGTACTCCTTTCCTCTACCACAGCTGATTAAACCACATCTCGGAGTTTCATGAGAAGGCCACCAACTCTGCTTATAACTATGGTTTCTCCTTTATTTGAAATTTTTTCAAGAAAAATTTAGTTTTTATTTTCTAAAAGCACTGCATCCATTCTAGAGAACTCAGCTTTCTCTTGGAATCTGTCACCCTGATAGTTGGTCTGGCCAGCCTGGGTACATTTTTCTTTTCATTTGCTCACTGGACTGGCTGAGCTATTTTCCTTTACTCAATTTCTAGCAATTGTTTACTGTTAAATTTTCCATAAAGATCCTTCTCTCCTAATGTTTTGTAGCTTGAGTTAAGTAAAAAATAAAAACAAATTGCTTATAATAAAAATACTCAGCAAGGCATTAAGTCACTGAATGTTACCTTTTGTCATCCCTCTGAGCAGCAGTAGATGTTGTCTGGAACTGCAATAGCCACTTAACTGTGAGGAATAGAGGCTCATTCCTCCTGCCTTCCTATTCGTATATTTACAAGTTTCTAGGTATAGCAACCATTAGCGAACTGTACAAAAATGTGCTTGTCTCTGAAAAAGACATAAAGTAGACTGTAGCACATGAGAACATATTCACTATTAGTCATGAAGAAAAAGCAAAACAAATTGCTTTTGGGATGGATATTTAAGCCAGATCCATTATATGTCAATGACAATTAGAGAGTACTATATACTCCTGGTGGACCTCTTAAATGATACAGCCACTGTAGAACAGTGCTATAACAACTTCTTAAAAATGTAAACCCATCATCTTGCAAGTCTGCTTTGTGTATGAACCCCAAAATATAGACATGGGAACTTATATATTTGTGTACTGGGTTTATAGCACAATACTTGAAAGGAGGCACTCTGAGTGTCCATGACTAAAGGAATGGATAAACAAATCACAATAAAAGTCAGCATTAATTAGGAAGGAAATCTGATGGCATGCCACAACACAGCTGATCCTTAAGAACATTCAACTACATAAAACAAACCATTTACAAAAGGATAAAGAGGATTTGCTTCTCTAAAGCATCTAGAGTTCAAGGAAATAGAAAGCAAAAATATTGGTTGTCAGGGACCAGGGAACAGAGCTTTAACATTAATGGGTAACTAGGAAAGTGAAAAGTTTTCTGGAGATGAAAGGTGATAACGGGCATACGACAGTGGGAATAATAATAATGTCACTGGGCCACTCACTAAAGATAGTTAACAGTCATTTTCATGTCATGTGTATATTATGACAGTATTAAAATTTTTCATTCTGTTCTTTTCTCACAGCAACTGGACCCTCTACTCTTAGATCTCATGGCCCTGATCCCAGAATTGAACAAACAAACAAAATTGAAAGAGGTAGCAGGGATCCCATTGCAGGCTCCAACTGTGGACAACTGGAAGCAGATTCAGACCTTCAAGGCCAAACCAGATGACCTCTTCATTTGTACTTACCCTAAATCAGGTAACCTGGTAGAGTAATAGCCCCAGACTTACCCTCTGAGCCATCTGAATTACTTACTTAAGTTAGAAAATCCTACAATGGAAACATGCCCGTTTTTGTCCCATGATGAGTGCCATCTCAAATGTCTTTATCCCTGGACTTTATGAAGCCTACTCACCTCTACCATTCATTTTTCATGGAAAGAGTTGAGCTTTGTTTCTACTCTTCCACCTTTCACGGAGGTCCAAGCTACAGACTTCCTTCCATAGCTAATGGGATCCTGGTTAGAGTGGAAGATGAAGCCAACATCTGCATCCACACCCCTTCATTAGTATGCTTAGGAATAATAGGTTTCCTACTCTTAATCTATATGGTCTCTGCAGGAACAACATGGATTCAAAGAATTGTGGACATGATTGAGCAGAATGGGAATGTAGAGAAGTGCCAGCAAGCCATCATTCAACGCCGCCCCCCTTATCTTGAGTGGGCCCGGCCACCCCAGCCATCAGGTAAGAGTCTCTGATTCTCTCTCTTATCTCTGTCCTTGTCTCTTCATCTCCTCCTCCTCCTTCTCCTCTTCCCTATCCCTTTCTCTCCTTACCATCCTCCTTTATTTTTTGAAACAGGATCTTTCTACATAAATCTGGCTGTCATGGAACTCATTATGTAGACTAGCTGGAACTCATCTGCCTCAGCCTTCTAAGTGTTGGGTTAAAGGCATGTACCAGATCCATCTATTTTCTTTTCTCTATTTCCACCAAATATGAGTCAAGAAGGAGGAAAGATGTATGTGAAGGTGAAGTTTTGCCTTATTTTCTCATTATAATTTTGATCTAGTCATGTGTAACTGTGGAACACATGAAGGTATAAAACTTTACTCAGCAGTAGTTCATACCCCTCTGCTCTCAGTACTCTACCCTATTATAACCAAGTACTTTCTGAACAGTGTCTAATAGCTCAAAACACACACACACACACACACACACACACACACACACACCAAACATGAGACAATTACTTGTGCTCAGTTGAAAAGCTATTTTTTTCACATAAAGTTAACCAGATGATTTTTTTGTTTCATACAAAGGGAAATGTTCACAAAGACAACCAGAAGACAGATACTAGGACAGGAAACCTATCTTCCTAAGTTATCATATTGCAGAGCTGGGTGACAGAAACTTTGTAACCCTAGCAACTGCTGATGTGAGGGGGATGTCAGGACCATTCTTATGTTAAACATGGCATTCTTGAGAAAGTCATTGGCAGGCTCTGATAAATTCTTCCAAATGTCTCTAGACAGGAAGCTCCTGAATAGATATAGGGACTGTTGACCTATGCTAGGGGATGTCTTCATGTCAGGATATCCTTTCTGCCTGTCTAGCACTCCTATATCCAGAAGTCCCTGACTGTGAAAATGGCCACTTGCTTTACAGTCCCATGCCTGGTCTAGTTATGCTGTGAAACCTCTGTGGGGTATCTACTCCAGCACAAAATATCCTGACGGTGATTTTGCACAGTGTAATCTTCCCAGTTGTCTTTGTTAACCCTCCTTCATAGAATTTGTTTCATCTGTTCTCTTGAACTGACTTAGAGCATTTCCTTTCCACAATATTTTAATTTCTAGATCAAGTAGATACTGTAATATAAAGCCTATGCAGGTAATGAGATGGTGATATAAAAACTAAACAGGTAATGAGAGGACAGGATGTGGTTTCTCACTCTCATGGAAGACTATTTTCATGTATCACAGCTAAGGCAGGCACAGAGAAATTTCCCAGATACCCTCTACCAGTAGATTTATTTTCCAATCCTTTTCTTAAGATGACAAATGTTTCATCTTTCAGACAAACATAGATTTATGTTCCATGTTCAGACCTTCTGAATGCCAGAATAATCTACCTCATCTCCACAGAGTTCACTGGGCACAGCTACAGTGTAGAGAAGGCAGGCTGGTCACCAAGGGCATGTCTCTTTAATGAAGCAACTCTTGTTTTGTTTCCCAGAGTTTAGGATCTTTATTGTCTTGGAATGTCCTTAGAAGGATCGTCCTTGAACAGGTGGCAGAGTTAAAACCCAAGAGTCCTTTCTTTAAAATGAAGAGGGAAAGAATGGGATGGAAGAAACTATTCAAACTTTGTTGTCTTTCCTTGTGGCTTGAAGTCTCCCCCTCCTCCACTGCCACCTCAGAAGCCTCCTCTACCTCCAAAGCTTCCCTGGCCTCTTGCACCTCTGCCACCACCTCTGCTAAGCAACTCTTTTAACAGCCATTTCTGTTCTGTCTTCTCTGAAATTTTAATCAAGCCATGCTTCTTCCTTGTCAAACTGCGCACTTCTCATTACTTTTTTTTTTTTACTGATAAGTCCAGTTCGTGTTTTATCTTTATTTATTATTTTTGAGGATTCTGTGTAGGTGTGTACCTGTGTGAGTATAAGCGTACATGAGTGCAGGTGTCCTTGGAGACCAGAAGAGGCTGTCAGATCACCTAGAGCGGAAGTTATAGGTGGTTGTGAGCCACCGTGTATAGGTGCTGAGAACTGAACTCAGGTTCTCTAGAAGGCTACCAAGTCCTCTTAACCATAGAGTCAATCCCCCAAACTCA
>NW_022196909.1:68748007-68767918 GCF_008632895.1 Mastomys coucha | reverse complement strand
TTTTTGGAGGGGAAACTGGGAATGGAGAAATTTACATGTAAATAAAGAAAATATCTAAAAGGAAAAAATAAAAAAGAATCCTTAATGTGGTCTGTTCTTACCAAGTCTCAAATGGAATCCCATCAGCCCCTCCCACACCAGGCTCTGCAAAAAAAAAAAAAAAAAAAAAAAAAAAAAAAAGAGCTTCTACCTCTTTACCTGTGTTCTCCTGTCTCTCTTTGAGGGTGCTATTTATCTCTTTCTTAAGTCCTGTATCATCATCATGATAAGTGATTTTATATCTGATTCTTGTTTTTCCGATGTGATGGTGTGTCCAGGACTTGCTATGGTAGGAGAATTGGATTCTGATGATGGAAAGTGACCTTGGTTTGTGTTGTTTATTTTCTTACTCTTGTCCCCAGCCATCTGGTTAACTCTAGTGCTACCTGCCCTTGCTAAATCTGACTGGAGCCTGTCCTTCCTGTAATCCTGGTTGTGTCAGAACTCCTCAGAGTCAAGCTGTCTCTGTCAACAACCTCTATCATATAAAATACATTTATATCCTAATTGGATTGTAAGTTTTTGGTTGCTTCTATGTGTTTTTAACATCGGTAGTGAAGTAATGCAGAGTTTCTGTAGGTAATGAGTCCCCTCTTACAATCCAAACCAAACAGAAGCTTCTTCCCTTCAATGTTAAGTTCATAACATCCTAGAGTCACTCCAGCTTATGTAAGGAGCCACCTGTGTGTCCAACCAGGTACTGATTAGCAGTAGATTCAGGGTAAACTGTGGAAACTTCTTATTTAAGAACTTAAGCCTCTTCTGGCTTTGTCTTCTATTCAGAGTTGAAATTAACAGTACTTGAATAATTGTTCTAAATTGTAAAACCTATTATGTTTATTAAGTGCAAGATTGCACTCATAATTTACCTATTGGTAATTTTTAATTATTGTTTTTGGAGCAAAGAATGAATCAAGTAAATGAAATATTACATCTGAAGTGTAGCTAAGTAATTACTGATAATTGACTTCTTTTTTCATAATTTATTCACTTTAGAACCCAGTACTCACTCCCCACTCCTCCCCTTTACACTGTTCCTTCCCTCATTTGCCCCTCCCCTTCTTCTCTGAGAAGAGGGAGTCCCTCCCTGTGTATCATCAAACCCACTGCAGTACTAGGCATATTGACTCTGATGCCCACTGATGCCAGACAGGGTGCCCAGGTTATATGGGAACTGGATGCACAGGAAGGCAAAAGGTTCAGAAACAGCCCTCACTCCAGCTGTTGTGGGACTTGTATGAAGACCAAGCTTCTCAGGAAGCTTTCAAGTGTCCAGGTTAGTTGATTTTGGTGGTCATCCTCCGGAGTTTCTATTCTCTTACCCTCCCCTAATCTTTCCAACAATTGTTCCACAAGACTCTTCGATCTCAACCTAATTTTGGGCTGTGGGTCTCTGCATCTCTTTCAATTGGCTGCTAGGTAGACCCTTTTAGAGTACAGTTGTGCTAGACTAATGTCTACAAGTATAACAGAGTCTCATTAATAATGTCTTGGTTCTTGGCCATAGAATGAGTCTCAATTCAGGCCAGTCATTGGTTGGCCATTCCCTCTGTCTCTGCCCCAATTTTGTCCATGCATATCTTAAGGGCAGGATACATTTTGGGTTGAAGTTTTTGTGGGTACTTTGCTGTCCTTATCTGTCCACTGGGAGTCGTGCCTTGCTACATTTGGTGGCCACATGAGGCATCGTATACCCCACTGTTAAGAGTCTCAGGGACAGTCACCCTCATAGACTCTCTGTGGCCACCTCACCTCATGCCAGCTCTCCAGCACGTCCTAGAAGTACACCTCCCACCAGCCCACCACCAGTTTTCGTTCTCTCTTGTGGGAGCCCTGCTGGGCTCACTAAAGAACTCAAAACCGAAACCAGAGACTTAGCTCGCTGGGGGTTTGGAGCCTATGTAAATGACTCAAGGACCAGATACCAGCTCCTTAGGAAGCCGTGATCCTTTGATCCCTCTTCCCCTTCCTGGAATCCCTTGTATCAATGTTTGAGCTTTGATGTCTGATTCTCACCTAAATGCCAATTGCATACCTGTACTGTCTTTGAGTATAAATGCTCCCCTGTCATTTAGTAAAGCACGCCTTGATGAGAACCATTCTCCTGGCGTCGTGTCTCTTTTCTCTGCCACCCATTGCAGGTTTCCAAATCCTCGGTTCGTGGAACCCCACACAAGTAGGAGCTGCGGGACGACATCCTACACTCTCTCTCCTGCTCCTTTACACATGACCCCCCCCCCGTTTGTTCCCTTCTTCATCTTCTCTCCCACCCAGTTCCACCTCTTCTGATTATTTTATTCCTCCTTCTGAGACTTGAGCATCCTCAGTTGTGCCTTCTGTCTTGTTTAGCTTCTTGGAGGTCTCTAGAGTATAGCATGGGATTCTGTATGTTATGGCTAATATCCACTTATAAGTGAATACATACCATTAATGTTCTTTTGATATAGGTTGCCTCACTTCATGAAGTCAATTGTTGATTGTAGAGCTTGAGCCATGGTGTTCTGTTGGTTAAACTGTCTCCTGTACCAATGCATTCAAGAGTATTTACTATTTTCTCTCCTATGAGATTTAGTGTATCTCATTTTATGCTGAGGCCCTTGATTCACTTGGACTTAAGTTTTGTGCAGAGGGATAAATGTGGACGTATTTTTATTCCTCTGCATGTAGACATCTTGTTAGTCCAGCACCATTTGTTGAAGATGCTTTCAATTTTCCATTTTATGGCTTTGACTTCATCAAGAATGAAGTATCCATAGGTGTGTGAGTTTATTTCTGGATCTTTAATTCAATTCCATTGGTCAACATGATTATGCCTGTACAAATACCATGCAGGTCCTTTGTTTTGTTTTTGTTTTTTTTTTTTTATCACTATTGCTCTATAGTACAACTTAAGGTCAGGATGGTGATTCATCCGAAGTTCTTTTTTTGTTCAGAATTGTTTTGGCCATTCTATTTTTTTTCCCATATGAAGTTGAGAATTGGTCTTTCAAGGTTGATAGAAAATTGCATTGGAATTTTGATGGAAATTCCATTGAGTCTGTAGATTGCTTTTGGTAAGATGGCCATCTTTACTATGTTCATCCTACTACTCCAAGATCACGGGAGATCTTTCCATCTTCTGATATCTTCTTAAATTTCTTTCTCCAGGGACTTTTAGTTCTTGTTATGCAGATCTTTCTCTTGCTTGATTAGAGTTACACCAAGATATTTTACATCATTCATGGCTATTGTAAAGGATGTTGTTTACCTAATCTCTTTCTCAGCCCCTTTATCATTTGTATAAAAGAGGGCTACTGATTTTATTGAGTTAATATTGTATCCAGCCACTTTGCTGAAGGTGTTTGTCAGCTGTAGGGGTCCTCTGATAGAATTTTGTGGGTAGCTTATATATACGCTATCATATCATTTGCAAATAGCCATATTTTGACTTCTTCCTTTTAGATCTGTATCCCCTTGATCTCCTTTAGTTATCTTAGTTACTCTAGCTAGAACCTAGCTCAGTGTGTTGGGCTTTGGACATATGGGAAGGGATACCTTGCGAGGCCTGCCACCTATTCCTGTATGAGCTTGCATGCTTGTCAGTGTGTGTGTGTGTGTGTGTGTGTGTGTGTGTGTGTGTGTTTGAGGTAGTTGTGTTTAAGTAGGGGATACCTAGTAAGACACCTAGCCATGTTTGGAGCTTTGTCTGTGAGAAAAAATATCTTTCTGTGTGTGTGTGTGTGTGTGTGTGTGTGTGTATGTGTGTATGTGGGGCTTTGGATGTAGGTTGAGGATTACCTAGCAAAACCTCACACTTAGAGAAGCTTTGCTCACATGGAGCTTTGCTTGTAGGAAAGCAGGACATAACTCCTGTGTGAGTGAGTGTGCTAGTGTGAGGAGCATATGTGCTTGTGAATATGTGTGCAGTAGATTGGCTACAGAACTGAGGGTATCTAGCAAGGCACAATGTCTATCTGAGTATGTTCAGCAAGGCCTGTTTCCCAGCCATGTATGCATACTTGGGCCAAGAGTGGAGAATTGTTTACTTAGACCGAGGACTGTCTTGAGATGTAGAGGTGTACAGCAGGGATTAGGTCTTGGTATCTGTGGCTCTGCATGTGAAGTGTTGCATACAACTGGGACAAAGCTAGAGCTGCATGTAGTCTTTTAGAATTGAATTGAGGGAAGAGTACACATGAACTTCTATGTATCATATCCTCCTTACCCATATCTCACACAAACAATGCTACAACAAGCCTTGATGTATTGCCTTTCCCTGCATCTCAAGCCTAGATGTAATGCTTGATGTCAGGCCTTGAAGGCCACCTAACTAACTTCCCCCCACCACACACACATACATTCACTGCTACATCCAAACTATGCTACAATCCAAATACATACAACCTTAGCCTCACATTCATTGCTAAGTAAAGGAAGTGCAATACATCCTCTAACTTCTCACCATGACCACTACCTCTCCCATCACTATGACCAACACACACACACACACACACACACACATTGTTCTTTAAAACACCATCACATCACCACCACTGTTTCACATTCATTGTTATATATCAGGCAGTGTTGGACATCCCTCTGGTATCCTACATAAATTGCTGTGTATCATATCCTACTGGACAGCTCCCAATTGCTGCCATACAATATACATTGTTATGTTCATAAGACACTGCAGAGCATTTTCCTGTTGTTTCCACATAGAACCTTCTTAGTATCAGGAACTGCACCCCCTTTACCCACAATCCTGCTGACAAATCGTGCACATGCACTACTAGTTACTGGCTCCATAGACACTCCTTCCCCTGACCCCATACCTGAAGCACACTGCTTGGTTTCAGACCTTTCTTTAAAACTGTCTGAGCCTTTATTCTGTAACAGCTCATTCAGGTCTCTCAAGTACTAAACTGTATATAGTGTACACCAGCAGACCATGTTTAATAAATTTCTCTTCCCACATCTATATTGATACCCCAAAAGCACTGCTAACTTTCAGCCATGCTAATACCACTGCCTCTCTCTAGTAGTGTATACTAGCAGCAGACTGGTGATATTTTAGGTAAGGCTTGGTGCCTAGTATTGTATGAATGCCTGCAATATGCATAGAGTGGCAGTAAGGGCCTGATATCTGAAAGCTTGCATATGTCAGACATAGGGGTGTCTATCAGAGCCTTAAAAATTGCAGTGTTTTTTTCGCCGTTAGTGTATACCTGGGTAAGGAGTTGTCAAGCTTGGTCTGATACCTAGGATGTTATGTGGGATGAAGAAATGGTGTTCAAATGAACCTCATACACAGCACTCTAAATGCCCCTTTGGTTAGGGAAGAGGGTAATGTCCAGCATGGCATGGTAGCTAGCAGTAAAATCTGATGCACAACACATTAGTGGCAGAGGCAAGATTCCAGCAGAATCTGGTACCTAGCTGGTAGGTGTGCCCAGGAGAAGGGTGCCCAGCAATTCTAATGCCAAGCAATTTTGTAAGTCATGAGGGGAGGAGAGGCTCCTAGCATGGTCTGATAGCTAGCGATTTATGTGGAGTACAAGGTCAAACAGGAACTGATACTGTCAGGAGCCATTACAAGGAGAAGCTAAAAACTAGCAGGTGACATTCCTGAGATGGGTCTGCCTTAGATTAAAAAAATCTATGATAGATTTGCTCCAGTAGGCAAGGCCCAGGAGAAATCCATATTAGGAAAAATTCCCATCCTTAATATGCTTTTATGTTATTATTAAGTATACATACCAATCACTAGGTATTGAGCCACCCTTTTAAGCAAGTCTCTGCAGACCTACGAATATGTACTATCTTGTAGTGATGCTATATAGACAAAATAAATAGTAATTCTATAAAATTCCTGATTTGATTCAAATAATTTTAGAAAGAAAGTTTTTAGAGATGATCTTAGTTGTTAGAAAGATGTAATAAAGTTAAAATCAAGAATAGAATGTGCCTACTCTTCAGAATAGTAAGTAAAGCTGCATAATAAGAAATACAATGAGCTTTCATAATTACACTAAAAGGAGAAATAAACTTGGGACAATTTTGTGTTCAAGGAAAAACATTTAGGTCAAAGAATAAAGTCACAGGTGTGCACTATGATAAGGCAAGACCATGTAAAAAATGTTGCTTTGAACTTTTAATGAATATATTATAATGAAACACTACATCCTTCTGTAACTCCTATTTTATGTAACATTTTGTCTCTGAGGTAAGTTTCCAAAGAACTTTTTGTTTAAGAAGATATTAAAAAACCAGAGAAAAGAAACAGAGTTGCTGGTTGAATGGTTTGGCTTGGGGAGCTTTGAGCCAACCACCCATCCATTTATCCAAATGTATGTGTCTGTTTGTCTATATGTTTGTGTGTAGGTATATGCATATGTATGTAAGCATGCATGAATAATTGTGGAGTTGATTGTGACAGACAGTTGGGCCTGGCCAGAGTGTGGGTGTACAAATATTTGAATGTATATATGTCTGTGTATAATTGTCTGTACAAAGCCATCTTATTTCTTTTTGTTTCCCTCCTCTCTGGTTTACAAAGAGTTAACCTGTTTAACCAGAGAAACTTCTGGCTGACCCACCAAAGAAAGCACTATCAATAAATCTTTTTTTTTTAATAGAAAAAAAGAAGCATTGCTTTCTATTTAAAGTAAACATATTGAACAACAGCAGTGGCACAGAATATGCTCGAGATGGGAGGGTGAAGCTGCAGGGCTCCCACATAGAGCCCATTATTATAAACACCAGGAGGAGGAGAACCGGATAAACCACAATGAGTGTGTTCCAGCGAAGTGTTTGCCAAGTATGTGCCCAGGTCTATTACAGCTACTGAGCAAATGAGTTGGCACGAATAGTTATGTCCTTAATGTGTACATCATTATGAGGTCTGTATGTCTTCTCATTTACTGGTAACTTCTTCAATTCATGCAAAGCCTCCAGACCATCTATTACCTTTCCAAACACTGCATATTTCATGTCCAAGGGTGGCTGCTTGCATAGGTAATGAAGAACTGAGATCCATTGGTATTTGGGCCATTATTAGCCATAGATACAGCACCTCGAATATTGTGCTTCAGATATTCACTGTACTCATCCTCAAACTTCTTGCCCCAGATACTGCTGCCTCCTCTTCCAGTACCTGTTGGACCTCCTGTTTGAACCATGAAGCCCTTGATGTTTCTATGAAACACACAGCCTTTGTAGTAATTACTGGCACAAAGAGCCAAGAAATTCTCACATGTTCTGGGTGTTCTCTCACAGAAGACTTCTATCTTGATATCTCCCACATCTGTATCCAGAGTCACAGGCATTCTCCTTCTTGATGGTTCTAGGAAGCACTATTTAATTTTTCAAAGCTCCCACTTCACTCAGCACTGCTGCTGCGGGAACAGAAAAGCCTCAACCACAGGTGCCGGTATGCCTGCCAGGTCCAAAGGCGTCTCATTCTCTGCTGTTTTATGGTGAGGTGCTAAACAGTTTCCAACCTTAGAGGAACTCAGACAGGCAGGTTAGCTAGCACAGCAAAGTGACTTACACTAGGATAGATACATGTTTTATTATTATACAGCAATCCTAAATATCTTGTAAGACCAAGTCTTACCTCCGAAGCTCTTCCCTCTCAGCTTCCTCAAGAAGAACCAAACAAGAAACAAGAAGAGCTAGGGCTGGTCCCAGGCTTGATACCTTGATGTGGATGTGAGGTCACAGGGGTGGTGGTATGTCCAATAGGCTTGATAAATAACAGTGTATATCAGACAATAGCAGTGGAGGAAGAGGGCATCCAGATAGGACCCATACCTACTAAATATACATTAGCTTATGAGTGAATGGCTGTCAAGCAAGATCTGATAAGTGGGGGCTGTGATGTCCCGGGGTGACTGACACTTCACAGTGTGTGAGGTTTATGGGGCTGCCACCAGAGCCTGATACCTAGCAGTGTATGTGGGAAAGCTGCAGGATAACATTTATTCTTTAGGGCATTCAGCTAGCATTCTAGGGATTATTATGGAGTGTTGGGATACCCAGTGTGTCTGTTATTTAATAAGTTTATATGGATTGATATGATGTGGTATCCAGGTCCTGACACTAACATTGTAGTATACAGTGGTAGGGACTGAAACCAGCAGTGTTGTGGCCTTCAGTAGTGTGAGAGAGTCAAGTGGGACCCAATAACTAGCTTCATATTTTGGGTTCAGTGGTAATAGAGTATTATGCATAGCCTGGTAAGTAGAAGTTAATGTGGGATTAGGTGGGGGGCATTTGCCATCCAATACCTTGGAACATGTATGAGGTGCATGTAAGGGTTGTAGAGTAAAGCCTGATACCTAGAAATCAATGTGTGGTTTGATGGGAAGTTATACATGATCCAATACTTATAAGTGTATTTAAGACGTGTGTGTGTGTGTGTGTGTGTGTGTGTGTGTGTGTGTGTGTGTGTGTGTGTGTATGTGTACATGCATGCATGCTGTGGTGGTTGTTCAGCAGGACCTGACAGCTGGTGGAATGAGGTGACATGGGTGTAGTGTCTAGGACTGCCATTATACCTAGTGGCAGGAAGATTTCAAGAGTGTTTGAACCAAGCATGAGATGTTTGTCATTGACAGGATGTAGAGTGTCCAACCATATCTGATCCCTTTCACCATATCTCAGTATATATTGTGTTTGAAGGGATGTCTTGCAGATTCTAGTACCTAGCTTTGTATTTGGGACAGAAGAAGGGGTGTTGACTAGGCAGGCCTGATTTCTAGAAAACCATATGGTCTGGATGAGGGGTGTCCTTCATGTCTTTAAATTAACCATGTGTGTAAGTTGTTAACAGGGAGAGAGGTATGCATAACACATATAAGTTTATAGGGATCAGGCTCTGCTGTTCACTCTACCAAGGTAACGTAGTGTTATCAGGAAATCTAAGTGATTTCCCCTTTCTAGTCCACATAATGTAATAGGTATGAGCACTCACCACACCATATACCACACCCCCATCTTCATAGCCACATAACTATACACTGCTCTTCACCATGCTTTGTTAAACCCCATGATGCTGCACATAAAATGGAATGTATCAGGCCATGAAAAACATCTCCCCATCCTACCTTCCAACATCTATATTCCTACATTTCCAAAGATCTGGTCAAGACTGATCTTCTTTCTTGTGTTACAGGAGCTAACATCTATTGCTATGTACCTGATCCTGTGGGACATCCACTTAAAGCTATACATATACTATGGAACACATCATTCTGTATTCACCTTCAATCCACACATTGTACATACTGTAAAGCTCTATGGGGCACAGACTCTACTTTGACTCAAAATAAACAATTTTCAGAAAATGCTGAAAACATTCATGGTCCCCATCCCTCTTCTAAATTTGTAGGTATTGGGCTCTGATGTTCATACCCACCATTGAAGCCACCAATATACACTGCTAGTTATCATGCCTGCTTGATATCTGCCCTCCTCTGGCTGATACAACATATACCATACATATACCAACACAGTGAATGTTTCTCAGGTCATGCTAGACACAATTCTGCCTCCTCTAAGATAAACCACCTACATACACTGGCAGGGTTCCAGTGCTGCTGGAAACTACCTGCTTTCTACTTGTCCATGTACATTGTTCTGTGTGTCCTGATTGACCATTCTCTTCCCTAAGCACAGTACTAGTGATCACAGGCCCCATCATGATGGACACACCGTATTGGAAATCAGATCCAGCTGGATACCTCTACTCCATTGCACATAAAATCTTATGTATTAGTTCATGCTAGACTCTACTGTCACTTACACATACACTGCTATTTCTCAGCCTTAATGAGGACATCCAGTTACCATCACATATAAACTACTAGATGCTTGGAGCTGCCACTATGTGAAAAGGCTTAATTTCATATTCTGCTTCTTTCTATCCACTTCGAATCCATTCCATAAACTATTTGCCATCACACACTTTAGATCATTTGCTCTGCTTCCACCCAACATGCACTGCAAAGTTATAGCAGGGGATTACCTAGCATGGTCCATAAAATAGCAGTGTGCTTTGGGTGGCAATTGAGATGACCTTTGTGTCTAGTAGGGCCAGAGAAGTGGTTCAGTGTATTTGGTTGTAGAGGGTGCCTAACAACATCTGATCCACAGTGTGTGTAGAGCTACATGGTTGGTGAACAGCAAGGCTTTACATAGAGTACATTACATCGGACTTTGTGGGAAAGTGTTCTGCTGGTTCTAATATGAGCAATTCATTTGAGGAGATGGTTTTGGGGGATGGGACTTTAAGCAGGGCCAATTACTACTAATGGTATTTGAGCAGAGCAGCTGGGAGGACATATGTGTCAAGTCCTGATTTACTGGTATGTGTTCAATAGAGTGGTGGGGAGAGAGGCATCCAAACCTGATGCATAGTAATATTTATAGAGTTTTCGTATGTGTGTATATGGGTGCATGAAGAAAAGTCTCAGTTAAGGCCTAATATCTAGAGGTATATATGGTATTGGGCTGCAAGTCTTTGTAATGGCCTGACACCTGCAGTGATGGAGCTGTGCTGGGTCCAGCACAGCCTGGTGACTTAAAGACTTTGTGGGGGAGCATGAGGGTGTCTGCACAGGTTGATAATTAGCAGTGTGTACAGTGGAGGGTAAGACTTTGTCTTACTAGAAACTTACGGTGGCTGTATAATAAAAAGTTTACTTATCTAAATCTAAGTTACTATGGTCTTTATAGCTGACCTGCCTTCTGTGATCCTCTGAGGTCAGAAACTGTAGTTTCTGGCATTTAGCACCTCATCCTAAAACATCAGGAGATTAAGTAAAGGATTAATTGTTAGAGCCTTTTCCCTATTGTCAAGATGTATTATAGAGAGGCTTGGACAATAGGATTGAATATTCCCTCCAGGCATGAGTGCATATGCAGTACTTGCTTCAGTCAACAAAACCAAAAAGAACACATCTATGTCCAGATACATGGAATAGTTTGATGCTTTGTAGCTTTAAGAAAACACTGGCTAAAAGTAAGGAAGGGGAGAAAAGGTTTATTTCATCTTACAGATTACAGTCTATTATGAAGGAATGCCTAAACAGGAACTCTAGACAGGAATAAACAGAGAACATAGGGATACATTGCTTACTGCCTTGCTTTCTATGTTATCTCGGCATGCTTTAGAGAAACCAGGACCTCCTGCCAAGGGGTGGCATACACAGTTGGCAGGAACCTCCACATCAATCATAATTCAGTGTACCACATATACACAAAAAAAGTCAATCTGATGGACATAATTCCTCAACTGGGGTTTCTTCTTCCAGGAGACTCTAGTTTGTGCCATGTTGACAAAAACTACCCAGCACACTTATTAAAGTCATTGTCTCCACATCATCATTCTGCCATCCCATATGCTGTGTAACATCTCACCAAAACAAATCAACCAATCAAATAATAAAAAAACACATAGTACATATTTTTCCCTTAACAATTGTGTTTAGAGATTATTAATTATGAATAATGAAAATTAACATTCTCCTAAAATGCAGACATTTTTTACATTCACCTTTATATGATTTACTTAGTAAATCAGCACAGGAGTTGTTCATTTGATTCCTAAGCTCTTGGTGACCAGTATGCTCAGGAAAAGTGTCACATCTGGTGTTGGATGATTTGAAGATCTGGAGAAAAGAATCCACCAAGTGTGAAGTTTTAGTTGAGGGTGATATCCTAGTCTTTTCCACAAATTGGGATAGGAACCCAGGTGCCTGACAAGGTCTGTTTGTCTGAGATGTGGTTGTTTCAGGGGCATGGCTGAATGCCAGGGCATGGGTGGCTGGAGTAGAGGTTCAGGGTGCTAGAGGGGGATGTAACCCTGTGAAAAAAATGGGACTTCAGGACTGTATATGGCCCACCTTCTCATCTGGAACAGTGGGTGGAATAGAGCTGTGTTTTCAGGACCGTAGTACCTTCTCACCTATCCCATGGTGGCCAGTGTTACTGAGCCATGAGTCTTTCTCAGAATCTGCCTGCACCTGCAGTGGAGCCTAGGAATGTGTAGCCCTGCTTCCACCTGTACCCAGGTCTAGTATGTATCCCAGAAAGCCTGAACCTGTGGGAAAGCTGAGAAGGGACACTAGAGGGCAAAATATCAAGAATGAGTCTTCATGGGGCAAGACTGAGTGACAAATACTAGATTCTGATTGAGCGATTTATTTTGCTTTTTAGAACTGTTGTCTTATGACACCTTGGTAATAGTAAAAACATTATAGGATTATTTTTGCTAGAGGATTGCACTCTCTAGATAAGCTGACATTTTTTAGACCACACACTGCAAATGTGGAAATAGTTAAAATGCTGGACGCTCATGATACAATGTGGGTTTCTTATGTTAGCTTAGTATTTGCACAGAGCAGTGAATCTACAGTGGCATGCTTTTCAGTTACAATGAATTTCTGTGTATATGTGTGTGTATGTGTTCTGTGTGTGAGTTTATCTGCATAGTTTCTGTATGTATGTGTGGATTAGTCCATCTACTCCTATCCTGTAAGCCACCCAGCATAACCAGGGGCTCCAGCAGGACAGTGTAATCTCTCTTTTTCCATTTTCTGTCCCCTCCAACATGGCATGCCCATCCAGGTACCAGAAGCTCTCTGGTAGACTTGGACCTTGACACAGGTACGAGAAGTACAGGGAAACATCTCTATAGGGAACTGCTTGTGCAAACCTGGAGCCAAGTGTGTAACCATTTTTACTTTTGAGGTTGGTGTTGATAGATTATTTTTCCACTGGTGAAATGAGGCAATTCAATCAAGACTATATAATATTATAGACAGGTTTATTGGAAAGCTGGCTTTGGGTGAGTTAACTGGACCCAAGGATTGAGACCAGGGAAGTTACCATAGGGAGGGGGTAGAGAAAGCAGAGGCCAGATGTGCTTTGATATGTAAAATATGTATCTTAGTTTCTTGTACCAGGTTTGAAGCAAACAGGTGCAAACAGGTGTGCTTTAGTGGCTGTTTTGTTTATTTGTATGAGAGTTTTATTAGATTGTGTCCCTGAATTGTCCTGAAGTTCATTATGAAGCTCAGGCTAATCTTGGACTCTAATCTTGACTGTCCCTTGGTATTTGGCCTCTCCAGTGCTCCATGGAAACCTGGACAATGTACTTGGCAACATAGTGGAAACTCAACGAAAAGCAGGAAGTTTTATAAGCACATGTTTTTTATGATAAAATATTATGTTTGTTGTGTTTTATAAAAATAAAGAGAGAAGGCATATGTTTATAGGATATGTTGTCAGATGTGGGGGAAGGGAGTGCCTCTTCTGGCCCATGCTGAGGCCATCCTTTCCCTCTGAGGTACCAGCCACAAACAGTATAGTATAGAATAAACTTTATTCAGGGCATGGTGAAGGGGCTTGAGCGAGTAGAGACAGAGAAGGGCAGAGACAGAGGAGGGGGGCAAGTAGCTCCTTTTATAGTGAGTCAGGCACACCTGGCAGTTGCCAGGTAGCTGTGCAGTGGAGCCTAGACTAAATGCCAACATTGTTCAATAAAAAACTTGAGAAGTTGTTCATTTCTTTTTTAAGAAAAACGCATTTGGTATGAATAAGCAGATTTTAAAAGAAAAAGAAATATAAATAAAACCAACAAATATACAGAATGGTATTTGTTTTTTCTTAGACATCAATGGCTTTTGCTTGAAATGACATTTGTTGCTCTTTGTAAAGTTGATAATGGTTTCAAATCTATAAACCCCCAACCAAAACTGGAAAAGGCTGGAAGCGGGCACCACTCTCTATACAAGACACATATCCTATTATGACATGTAAAACATAGACCTTGTCTTAAACTATTGTCCACAGACTTCTCTTACAGCTTAGGAGAACATTTAAATCATAGAGTTAATGTAATAAAATAGTCATCATTCAAAAAATAGAGAAAACAAGAGGTTTATGAGCCCAATTTTAAGGGAAGTTATAAACAATATATTAAGGACATGCTCTTTTGAGTAGAGAAAATAAAATAGACAAATTATAGGCAACAAGAAGACAGATTTGGGGAGAATAGACACACGATAGATAGATATAGGCAAAATTTACAATGTAAAGATACACTTAAAAGAAATCATTTTTTATACTAATTAGCTTTTTTTTTTAACTTCTCCCTTACTTTTACTTCCATTTAGTGACAAAAAATGAGTTGACTAAGTTATTATGTTCATTTGACATTCATTTGTATGTTTTTGGAGTTTTAAAATTTACATTGTCATGGGGAAACACATATGGACGTCAAAAGACAACTTTACAGAATTTTGTTTTCTTCTTCCATCATGAAGGTTCTGGGAATTAAACTCAATTTCTGGGCCTTGGCCTTAGTTCTGGAAATCATCACCTTTGATCACAAATGCCATACCTTCATCCTGACAAGAGTCTTTATCTTCGATGACAAATGCCATACCTTTATCCTGACAAGAGTCTTTATCTTCGATGAGGCTTGAGAGAGGTTGGCATTCAAGATGGAGAATAGTGTTCTGTCCCAGATACAAAGCATACTCACTGATATTTTGTTTCCCTTTCATGTATTTAATAAGATTTGAATATTCCAAACTATCTTCAGCACTATGATATATTCTTAGATAAATTGGTCCTAGAGAGAACATATCTTTTATGCTTGCTCTCTCATAATTGTGTACTCTCTAGTGTCTTTTTCTCCCATGTCAGTTTTACAAATTTACTGATGTGCTGTGCAATCCTGAATATATTAACAAGTGTACTGATTAAACAAAACTGCAAGTGTTGGGACTAATACAAATGGTCACAGGCATTTGAAGATAATGGTAGAGGGATCTCCTTCAGAATAGTGCTTCACAAATTTGAATTGGACTTTCAAGCAAATAACTGTATACACTGAAAACACTGCAGATTTTCAGCAGATTTGTTGAGGACTTTGTACAAATTGGGGGTGCAGAGATTGCTTGCTTTCTAAAGCATTTGCTGTTTAAACATGATGCTATAAGTTCCCATTCCAAGAACATATAGATCAATCTAGTAATCTGTAATCTTAGTGATTTAGGGAACAAAGAAAACACCTGGGACTTTTTCCCCATAAGTTGGGGGAATATCCAACTTTATATCCAGCTTTAGAGAACCTTGACTCAAAGTAGAGAGTGATGTAACAGATTATTATGCAATGTAGTCCTCTGGGCTGTACAGGAATGTACATAGACAGACAGAAAGACAGAGAGACAGAAAAATACACACACATACACATAGAGAGAAAGGAAGAGACAGACAGAGACAGAGTCAGGGCACAGACAGGAGACAGAGCTAGAGATAGAGGATTGTGTACCGATTGAAATGCCTGATATTTGAAATAGTCTGAATTCCAAAACAAATGTTGAAGTAGTAGAATTCACATATCACTACAGTAATGATGGATGGGAATCCCAAAGTACAGACAACACAAATACTGGCCAAGTTGTATGTATCCAGCCACAATATCACATTATGCAGCCATAAATAGGTGCCGCAGGATGAAGATTTTTTTAAAGTTATGCAAGATGAAGAAATTCGATACATAACCCGTATTTCCTATGGATATATTCATATCAAATACTCAGAAAATGCAAATGTAAAAAGACATGAAGGAGACTTGTTACAATCTAGAGCAGAGCTTCTTACACTTTAGTGTGTCATCAAGGTGCTATTTATCATAGATACCACCATGAAAACTTGTCTTGTGTCATTGCTGTCTAAAAGATACCTAGTCCCGACATAGACAGTAAGCAATGTGATGATTTGGTGATCAACTGGTCAGGAAGTGAGGGAAAGGTGGATGAGAAGCAGAAGATTAAAAATAAAGTCGAGGAGATCGGGCCTACATCTTCTGCTGGATCAGATCATCAGCTTGTCTGCTCTTCTGAAGACCCCAGAGTCTGAAAGCTTCCCAGGAGATCTGTTGCAGCCAGGGTCACAGGCCTCCCAGGAGACCTGCAGCAACCCAGGGACACAGGAGGCAGCCTCCAGACAGAGACACCCAGGCCAGTTAACAACAGAGATAACCAGATTGTAAGAGGCACATGCAAGACCATAAGCAACAGAAGCCAATATACTTTGGCAACATCAGAACCCAGTTCTCCCACCACAACAAGCCCTAGATATCCCAACATACCTGAAAACCATGATGCTGACCTAAAATCCTATCTCATGAAGACAATAGAGTCCTTTTAGGAGGATCTAAATAACGCACTGAAAGAAACACAGAAAAACACAGGTAAACAGGAAAACACAATCAAATGGGTGAAGGGATTGAATAAAGTAGTCCAAGATCTAAAAGTGGAAGTAGAAAAAATAAAGATAAAACACAAATGGAGACAATCCTGGAAATGGAAAAACTAGGAAAGAGGTCAGGAAATATAAATGTAAGTATTACTAACAGAATACAAAAGATAGTAGAGAGAATCTCAGTGGTCAAAGAAAATTTGAATCAGAAAGAAAGAAACAAACAAACAAAAAAAACCCTCCTAACCCAACATATCCAGGAAATCTAGGACACAATGAAAAGGCCAAACCTAAGAATAATAGGAATAAAAGAGAGCAAATATTTCAAGCTCAGAGGACCTGAAAGCATCTTCAAAAATATTGTAGAAGAAAACTTCCCCAACTTAAAGAAAGAGATGGCCATAAATGTACAAAAAGCCTATAGAATACCAAATAGATTGGACCAGAAAAGAAATTTTTTTGTATGTTTTGTTTTTTCAAGACAGGGTTTCTCTCTACAGCCCTGGCTGTCCTGGAACTCACTCTGTAGACCAGGCTGGCCTCGAACTCAGAAATTTGCCTGCCTCTGCCTCCCAAGTGCTGGGATTAAAGGTGTGCATCATCACTGCCCAGCCAGAAAAGAAAATCTTATTGTCACCTAATAATTAAAACGCTAAATGCATTGAACAAAGAAAGAATAGTAAAAGCTATAAGAAAAAAAAGGCCAAGTAACATATAAAGGGAGACTTATCAGAATTACACCAGATTTCTCAAAAGAGACCCTAAATGCCAGAAGTGCCTGGGCAGAAGCAAGGCAGACCCTGAGAGAACACAAGTGCTAGCCAGGCTACTATACCTGGCAAAACTCTCAATCATCATAAAGGAAGAAAACAAAATATTCAATGAAAAAAGAAATTTAAACAATACTTACCTACTAATCCAGCCCTCAGAGAATTTAGAAGGAAAACTCCAACACCTGGATAGCAGTTACATCAAAGAGAAAATAAAATATTAATAATCTTACAACAAAATCAAAAGGAGAGAATCACATATACAAAATGACACCCACAACAACAAACATTACAGAAACTAATTATCATGTCTTTAATATCTCTCAATATCAATGGACTCAATTTCCAAATAAAAAGACATAAGCTGAAAGACTGGACACACAAGCAGGATCCAGTATTTTGCTGCTTATAAAAAACACACCTCAACAGCAGAGACAGCACTACTTCAGAGTAAAAGGCTGGAAAAAAGTCTTCCAAAAAAATGGTCCTAAGACACAAGAGCGATTTGCCATCCTAATATCCAATAAAATAGGCTTTCAAACAAAAGTTATCAATCAAAATGGAAAAGATACTTCATATTTATCGATGGGAAAATCCACCAAGAGAAAGTGTTGAACATCTATGCCCCAAATGCAAGGGCAACCACATTCATAAAAGAAACTTTACTAAAGTTCAAAACACATATTGAACCCCACACAATAATAGTGGGAGACTTCAACACCCTACTCTCACTAATAGACAGGTCATTGAAACAGAAACTAATCAAAGACACAGTGAAACTAATAGAGGTTATGAACCAAATGGATTTAACAGATATATACACAATATTTCATCTTAAAAAAGAATATACCTTCTTTTCAGCACTTTATTGAACCTTCTCCAAAACTGACCATATAATCAGTCACAAAAGAAGCCTCAACAGATACAAGAAGATTGAAATGATCCTATGCATCCTATAAGATCATCATGGAACAAGGCTAGACTTCAATAACAACAAAAACAACAGAAAACCCACATACCCATGGAAGCTGTACAACTCTCTACTCAATGATAACTTGGTCAGGGAAGAAATAGTGATGTTAAAGACTTTTTGGAAGTCAATAAAAATGATGACACAGCATACTCAAACTTCTGGGACACAATGAAAGTAGTGCTCAGTAAAACTCATAGCACTAAGTGCCTTCCTAAAGAAATTGGAGAGATCTTACACTAGCAATTTAACAGCACACCTGAAATCCTTAGAACTCAGGCCTGAAATCAACCAAATAGGAATAAAGAGAAAGATACAAAGAATCAACAAAACCAAAAGCTCATTCTTTGAGAAAATCAACAAGATAGATAAACCCCTAGTCAAACTAAAGGGCACAGAGACGGTATCCAAATTAACAAAATCAGAAATGAAAAGAGAGACATAACAACAGAAACTGAGGATATTAAAAAAAATCATCAAATCCTACTACAAAAACCTATACTCAACAAAACTAGAAAATCTAGATGAAATGGATGATTTTCTATACAGGTACTGTAATACTCTGACAAGCCTTAGCTTACCAGAGACACCCCTATTGAACAACGTGTAGTTGGGGATCAATGCAAAAGCAAGAGAAATTTATTGTTCCAACATGTTGGGGTCATCCTGCACCCAAAGGAGCAGCAGAGACCATGGGAGACAAATTCAGTGAGCTTTTATACAGTTTCCAGGGGTTGAATAGAGCATCAGCAACTAGGCACAATATGATTGGTGGAATAGTGCACCCTTTGAATGGGTTGGTCTTTAGGGAATGAGGTAGTAGGAGCTTAATTAGCCTCTTCCTTCCAGCCTATGTGCTATCTGACCTGTCTCTTCCAGGAGGGATGGGGTGCCTGGTGTAATTCTTCAATGGCTTTAAGGTGACCTCTTCATTTCCCCATTTTTGTTGTGCCTGCTTCAATCCTAAAGCTATTGCTGGTATTCTGATAGCTCATATTCCTTGTCTTCTGTATCTAGATCTTTGTATCTCTGCTTTAAGATCATTAGCGGGTGAGATCTGCCATTTTCTCTCTGGTGACTTTCTAAGGTGGGACCAGCCATGAGGCACAGGCCTCACTAGTCACTCAGGGCAGAAGGGACAGGATCCTCTCAGCTTCTGAGTGACAGCGGTGGATCTGCAACCCTCTCTGCCCCTTCCCTGCAAGCAGAGAGCCTGCCTTCAGGGAATGCTTTAACCCAGGGACCTGGGAGAGATCCACCATTTTTACCCTGATGACTTTCTAAGGTGAGACAAGCTGGGAGGTACAGGCCTCACAGGTCACAGAGCAGTCTGGTCAGGATCATTTCTACCTCAGACCACACCTAGGAGGGACAACAGACCCACAGCCCTCTCTGCACCTTTCCCACAAGCAGAGAGCCTGTCTCCAGGGTGTGCTCTGACCCCAGGACTCAGGACAGACAACTGATCCACAGCCGTCTGCACCCGGGACTTACCAGAGGAGAGCTGATCTCCCAGACGTATTGACACAGGCTTACAGACCCACGGGAGGAACAAGCTCTAGTCAGAGACAGCAAGAACATCTAATACCAGAGATCAACAGATGGTAAAAGGCAAACACAAGAATCCTACCAACAGAAACCAAGACTACTTGGCTTCATCAGAACCTAATACTCTCGCCACAGCAAGTTCTGGATATCCCAAAACACTGGAAAAGCAAAATTTGGATCTAAAATCATATCTCATGATGGTGCTAGAGGAATTTAAGAAGGACATGAATAACTCCCTTAAAGAAACACAGGAGAACACAGGTAAAGAGGTACAAGCCCTTAAAGAGGAAACAAAAAAATTCCATAAAGAATTACAGGAGATCACAA
>NW_022196909.1:68738558-68747996 GCF_008632895.1 Mastomys coucha | reverse complement strand
GTTTAGCCCATTGGGAAAGAGATGCTAGAAGATCAGCTCTTAGCCATAGAGAGAAAGCTCAATGTGAAGCTGAACTTAAACTTCTTCAGTCAGTTTCTGGAAAACGTTGTGAGCACAGGATCTGCTGATGTTAGCACTCTTGATGGGTAAGCTGACTGGCTATCATGATGGAGATTCATGAGTAGTTTTTGCCAGATATTTATTAGTTCTACCTTCATAATATTATCCTTATGCTGTGATTTGTTCTTGACCAAGTAGCCTCACCCAGGGGCACACTATACTGTGCTTAGCACTCTCTTTGCTGGAAACACAAGCTGACAGACTCAAGAGAGCTTGCCCATTCACTTTCTGCTTCATGATTTGAGGACCTGATTTGTGTTTTGTCTATCTGTCTATCTATCTCTCTCCATCTTTCCATCTGCCTGCTGCTTACCGCGTATTTTTTTCCTTTGGCTTGCTATATATACTTTAAAAAAAAAAATCACCCACTCAAAAATGAAAAAATAGCCATTGAAGGTTATTCTCTGCACCACAGAGCTTAACTCCTCCACCTACGTATACATGGAGGATGCTGGCCCATGGTACCTCTACTCTCTCTCCTCATTCTCTTATCTCCCTGTGCTTAGGTTCTAATCCAGTCTCTGTGCAAACAGTAAAACTAATGTTGCTGAATTACACAGGGCATCAAATACCCGTGTACAGATCGAGGCTAATTACACTTTTCTTAATTTTTTCCATTATATTTCTTGTAACTTACGCATTTTTCTCAACTTGTTTGATCTCAGTTGGACAATGTCAAGAGGTGTTCCTCAGTGGTTTCCTGATTGCTAGTCTCAGTATTGCCAGGAATAGAATTGTCATTCCTTTCCCAGCTTTATAGACATTAAACAAATCATTCGATCATATGAGTCCCAACTACCCCCTGCTATCTAGAAATATTTTAATCCTTTTTAAATAATATTTAAATTTTAAACTTTGTGATAATTTTACACATATTGATGTTTTGCCTGCTTGTGTGAACATGCCAAATGTGCATGCAGTATACACAAAAACCAGAAGAGGCATCAGATCCCCTAGAACTGAAGTTTTAGACAATTGTGAGCCTCCACGTGGGTGCTAGCACCTGAGAAGAACAGCCAATGCTCTTAACCACTGAACCATTTCTTCAGTTTCTTTTTGTCTTTCTTTCTCTATTTCTCACTTAGAAAAAGGATACCCTTAGAAAAGCTATTGATTGCCTCATCCTGAGATCTCCACTCCATCCACTGCAAGGTTACTCTACTCCTGAACACTTCTACCATGGTCCTGCATCCTTAATGTGTCAGGAACACACTAGACAAGACACTAGGTTACATAACATAGTCCTAGAAAAAAATGAACCAAGCCCGTAGGCTGCTGAGGCTGCAGCCAAGCCTCCTCTGAGGCTCCAGTAGCATACCCTTTGAACAGTCCTTTGCACTTCATCTCCATAAGATCAAGTTTGTGCTCCATTCCATAAGTCCTCCTACAGCCTTCAACCTACGGTTCCTGCTCCCATGCTCAGTCTCCTTCACTGAAGAACAGATGATCTCCAACACCTCAGTCTGGCATCTACCTTCACATCATATTTGAAAGCATCCAGGGAAACATCCTACTAAATCTAGCCTGGTGTTTGACTTTACTGCAGAGTATTAGATCTCAGAGATAGAAGCAGATAGTCCTGAGGAAGGTATTCTCACCCAGGCTCTCCAGGCCTGGATCTCTGGGCTGTCTGCTCCAATCCCCATGGGAACTGCTGCTATTTACCTTACAGTTGTTTGACCAGAAAGATGGTGGCAGTAGCTGAGTGGGAAGATGGGTTCTTAATATCCTTGGAGCTGGCATCTCATTGGCTTTGTCCACACCTGTAACAGAATTCAGGAGATGACTGCACAGTATGTCCAGCACATGAGAATATCCACTCCAGGTGCTTCTCAGAGAAGCCATCATCCACACATGGATTCTCCTATTTTTGCCTTTGGGGATCAGGGGGAACCTTTAGAAAGATTGTTGGTATTCCTTTTATGTTTGTAAGGTTACATAACTTAAGAGCCGAATTCCAACTTTGAGTGAATTTACTATTGGTTTGTAAAAGATAAGATGGAGGCTTAGATAAATGTGTGCTATTATGAAAATCCAAGCAAGCCTACTGCTCAGCACATGCTCCACCCCAGGTGCACACTTTTTCTTCTGTAAAGGAAGCAGCCAGCAAGCCCCCACTAGGAACTTAAATGTTCTTATCTCTAAACCCACAGAATAAGAGATTTGCTGGGTCCTCAAATTATGGGAGGAAGAAAGACTCCATTCTTTCTTCTTTAACAGAAGCCCAGGCTATCAGTCCCAAGGAGATCAGAAAACCATCAATGGCAACACATCCCACACCCGTGTAGTGTGTTCACCCTCCATAAATGTGCCCCACACATATCACTGGAGTTATACATTCCAACACTGGGATTCCTCTTCCTCCTCCTCCTCCTCCTCCTCCTCCTTGTCCTTCCCCTGCTACTGTATAGGAATCAGAGACAGCCTGAGTTCATGAAACTCCCAAATTCCTCTGAGACCTATTAGAATGGACTTCCCACCTTCTACCATGTCGCTTGGAGTCTCATCAGAATCCTTTCATGTTACTGTCTATCTGTATGATTCATGAGGTTAATGATTCTCCTAACAAGACTTTCATCTTGAAGCAAACTCCTCTTAGTGTCCCTCTCAATGCCCAGACCTGAAGTCTTTTATGGGAACCTCAAGGAATTCACTCTATCATTTTGAGGATTATGAGCTAGAAGCCAAGAATAACCAAATTTGTCTTACTGCTCTCTATTCCAGTCAGGAATAGAGAGCAGGCTCTTTCACCTCCCTGACAGGCAGAGCCAAACCTCCTCCCTGATTCTGTGCAGTGATGTTTCTTCTATAATATGCTTGCTGATACATGATTTATAATTTTTGCACTTCTATTTACAACCCTAATAGAGACTTGCTCTGTGAATCATTGAGTTAAACTGGGATAAGGGAAAATAAAGATATTGTAAACTCTCCCTAAGGTCTTTTCTTTAATCTAGGAATCAGGTTTTTCAAGTAATGCCAGTAGAGAGCTTACAGAATTAATCCCAAATTGCTTCAAGGATTGGCATGAATTGATGCTGTTAGGTGGCACATTTGAATCTGGACTATGATCCCCTGAAAATGGTAGAGTTTCTCTTTTATGAGTCATCAGAAAGCCTGCCACACAAGGAGCTAAGGTACTTAAAAACTTAAACTTATTACTGATAATAAGTGGCATTTAAGTATAAGTGGGCATGCTATGAAGTTACATTCCACCTTACTTCTATGATGTGAGGTCTGGAAGATGACCAGGTATAATGTTTACTTTCCATTGTCAACTTGGTTGGGCCATGAACTGTATCTCTGGGTGTGTATGTTGATAATGGGGTTTCCAGAAAGTCTCAACTACAGAACATTGGCAGCCCAATGGGAAATTAAACTAAATAGAAAAGGGTGAACAGAGCATTAGCATCCACCTCTGCTTCCTGACTATAGACTCCATGTGATCAGCCGTCTCAAGCCTCATGACATATTCATAATGTGTCCTGAATTTGAACATCAAACTTTGAAGCCCTAAAATGCTGTAAGAAAAGTTTAATGGACCATTCTGAAGGAAATTTGGAAGAGCACTGTGCCAAAAAAAAAAAAAAAAATAGATAGTGGAGACCTACTCATAAGGGCGCAGAACTGCTCTACAGAGAGATGAACTAGAGATTGTTATATTATATTTTGGTGAAGAATCTGGCCACATACTGCTCATGTCCTAAAATTTTGAGTGAGGTTGAATTCACAAATAAGGGGCTACTTGTTTAGCAAGGAAATCGCAAGTCTAGAAAGCATCACGTTAGAATTATTGCTCATGGGTGCTTTTTGGTTAACTGTGAAAGAGGACAAATAAAACAGAAAGTAATGAGAAGTGTGAAATTTGGCGGCAGCAGCAGCAGAAGAAGAAGGAGGAGGAGGAAGAGGAGGAGGAAGAAGAGGAGGAGGAGGAGAAGGAGAAAGAGAAGGAGAAGAAGAAGAAATGTGACTTGAATTAAGGTTCAAAAAAGACAGAACAGAAATGGCTGTTAGTTAAAGTTGGCCTCTTTAAAGGGACATGCCTCTAGTGACCAGAGTGAAGTGATGCTGCAAGGCAGAAAAGCTGGAGAGACTGTGTTGACAGCTGTCCTCTCTGACCACTGCGCCTGTGCCCAGTAACCCCTGTGAAGATCGAGGCTAATAATTCTGGCCTTCAGAAGTTCAGAACACAAAGCATAAATGTGTATCTATCTGGAAGATGAAACATTGGCCATCTTAAGAGAATAAAACTTTATCTACTGATAGAGGGTATCTGGGAAATTTCACTGTGCCTCCATTGTCTGTGATACATGAAAATAGCCTTCTTTAAAAGTGAGAAACCACACACTGTCCTCTTATGATCTGCAAAGGCTTCGTATCAATTTCATTACCTACATAGGCCTTATATCACGATGTCCAATTGATCTAGAAATTAAGGTATTATAGATAGGAAATGTTCTAACACAGATCAAGAGAATTGAGGAAACAAATCCTATGAAGGATAGTTAAAGAAGACAAGTGGGAAGATTATACCAACTAAAATCACAGTCAAGATATTATGTACTGAGGTAGACAACTCACAGAAAGGCTGGACCAGGAGTGAGACTACAGAGCAAATGGCCACCCACACAGTCAGGAATTTCTAGAGACCAGAGAGCTAAACTTGCAGAAAGGATATCCTTACATGAAGACATCCCCTTGCCTGGGTTACAAGTTCCTAAGTATATCTGATCAGGAGCTTTCTGTTTTAATGAATTAATCAAAGCCCAACAATGACTGTTCCAGGAGTGCCTTATTCAACACTAGAATGGTCCTGAGTTCTCACAGAAGCATTTGCAAGGGTTCCAAAGTTTCTGTTAACATCACTCAATGATGGAATGACTTAAGATCAGTCCCCAGTCCTGCTTTCTGTCTTCTGGTTGTCCTTGTGAACTTTCCTCCATGTATGAAAAGAAAAATCATCAGGTTAACTTTATGTGAAAAATAGCTTTTCAACTGAGCAAAGTAATTGCTTCCTCATGTATGTGTGAATGACTATGTGTGTATTTGTGTCTGTGTCTGTGTCTGTGTGTGTGTATGTGTGTGTGTGTGCATGTGTGTGTCTATGTGTATGTGTGTGTGTGCATGTGTCCGTGTCTGTGTGTCTATGTGTAAGTGTGTGTGTGCATGTGTGTGTGCACGTGTGTGTGTGTGTATGTGTGTTTTGAATCATCAGACACTGTCCAGATTACCTTGGTTATAAAAGGGTAGAATACTAAGAGCAAAGGGATGTGAACTGCTGATGAGTAGAGTTCTATACCTTCTTCTCTTCTACAGTTACACATGACCAGAGCAAAGTTATACTGAGAAAATAAGGCAGAATTTTGCCTCCATATGCATCTGTCTTCCTTGATGACTCACAAGTGGTGAAAATAGAGAAAAGACAAGAGATGAACCTGGGAAGAGTGGCACATGCATTTAACCAACACGCAGGAGGCAGAAGCAGGAGGATATCTGTGAGCTCAAGGCCAGCCAGCCTATTATACATCATGAATTCCAGTACAGCCAGAGCTGTGTAAAGAGATGCTGTTCAAAATAACAATGAAGAGGGGAAAGGAGGGAGACAGAGGGACAGGAAAGAAAAAACAGGAAAAGATTAAGAGACAAGGACAGAGATAAGACAAGAGAGAAACATATATGAGGTCAGGTTCTCTTACCTGATGGCTGGGGTGGCCGTGCCCACTCAATAAAAGGGTGCCGGTGTTGAATGATGGTTCTCTGGCACTTCTCTACATCCCCATCCTGCTCAATCATGTCCACGATTTCTTGAATCCATGTTGTCCCTGGGGAGACCATAAAGATTAGGAGTCAGAAACCTATTATTCTTCAAGCATACTAATGAAGAGATATAGATGCAGATGTTGGCTTCACTTTCCACTCTAACCAGGATCCTGTTAGCTATGGAAGAATCACTTTAGACCTCTGTGAACGGTGGAAGAGTAGAGACAAAGTTCACCTCTTACCAAGAAAAATGAATGGTAGAGGAGGCTAAGCTTCAAAACTCCAAGGGATAAGGCAGTTGAGGTGACACCCATCACGGGACAAAAGAAGCCAACTTTTCATTGTAGGGAATTCTAACTTAGGTGAGGAGTTCAGATAGCTCAGAGCATGAGGCTGGGGCTATTACTCTACCAGATTACCTGATTTAGGGTAAGTACAAATGAGAAGGTCATCTGGCTTGGCCTTGAAGGTCTGAATCTGCCTCCAGTTGTCCACAGTTGGAGCCTGCAGTGGGATCCCTGCTACCTCTTTCAGTTTTGTTTGTCTGCTCAGTTCTGGGGTCAGAGCCATGATGCTTCAGGGAGAAAGGTCCAGTCCCTGTGAGAAAAGATCAGAATGGAATTCTTATAGATAAAGCATACACAACATGAAAATGACACTTAACTATCATAAGTGGATGACTCAGTGGCATTAATAATATTCTCACTGTTGAATGTCCATCATCACCTTCCATCTCCTGAAAACTTGTTTTCCTAGATGGAAACTAGGAGCCCATTAGTGCTAAGCCTCTGTTCTCTGGTGCCTGGCTACCATTATTTTCCTTTTTATTTCCTTAAACTCTAGATGTTTTAGAGAAGTAAATCCATTTTTGTCCTTTTGTGAATGGTTAATTTTATGTAGTTGAATATTCTTAAGGATCAGCTGTATTGTGACATGCCATCAGATTTTTCTTCCAAATTAATGCTGACTTTTATTGCATGCCTGCTTGTAGCATGGTCTGTTTATCCATTTCCCTGTCCATGGGCACTTGGAGTATCTCCTTTCAACTACTGTGCTATAAACACAATGCACAAATATCTAAGCTCCTATGTTCATATTTTTGGGTTTATAATTCAATGTATATGTGCAAGGTAGTATGCTCATATTTTTGAAAAATTGTCATCGAACTTCTCTACAGTGGCTGTATCATTTAAGAGGTCCACCAGCAGTGTATAGCACTCTCTAATTGTCACTGACATGGATCTCCCTTACATACCTATCCCAGTAGATTTGTTTTACTTTTCCTTCCTGACAAATGGTAAATATCTTCTCATGTACTTACAGTCTACTTTATGCCTTTTTTGGAGTGCACAATTTTGCACTGTTTGCTGTTGGTTGCTATACCTAGAAACTTCTAAATATATAAATAAAAAAGAGGACTCAGTCTCTATTGCTCAAGAGTGATGGTTGAAGTTTCAGAAGACATCTACTACTGCTGCTCAGTGACTGTGCCAGTGCTACACTTCATTCTATTTATTATAATTCGTTTCTCAATTTCACTTAACTCAAGCCACAGAACATTAGAAGAGAAGGATCCTTATGGAAAGTTTAACAGTATACAATTGCTAGAATTGAGTAAAAGATAATAGCTCAGCCAGTCCAGTGAGTGAAAGAAAGTAAACTGTGCCCAAACTGGCCAGACCAGTTATCAGAGTGACAGATTCCGGGAGGAAGCTGAGTTCTCTAGAATGGATGTAGGGCTTTTAGAAAATGATAACCCAATTCTTCTTGAGAGCATTTCAAATATGAGCAGCAGCTAGTTGTAGTATGGCAGGAAAGGTAGACTTCTCATAAAACTCTGAGATGTGATATAATCAGCTTCATCAGAGGAAGATAAGAGTATGCCATCTCCACTTCCTTTCTTTTCTTTCAAAGGTGAGAGTGGGTAGGGTCCCTCTACATATCCCAGGATGGCCCATAGCTCACTATGTAGCCCAGACTAGCCTTGAATTCACAATCCTGCTGCCTCGGTCTCCTTGGTTCTGAAGTGACAAGTGTAAGGAGCACAGACACTTCTAACATACTTTCTATGTTAGGTCCTTCCTTAAAGGACATCAAAATTTTAGCATAAGTAATAGTCATTCCTCTAAATATCAGAAGGCTTACAAAACACTAAATTAATGCCTTGCTTATGACCTCACCTAGTATCTATCTATAAATCTCATCATATTCCTTTTAAGATTGCCTCATTTTAAGTTGTAGGTGTGCAATGAAATTTAAGATGCTCCTGCAATAAGCCGATATTCACACAAGAAAACTAACACAGGAATTGTTATTATTTATTGTATTTTTGTCCATTTCAAATGTAAATTTTGGTATCCAATATAACAGTTCCTAAAGACATTCTCATTCTGAATTCTAATAAAACTTTGGTGGTGGGTGTGGGAGTTCTCAAAGTATAATGATGATGCGGTTCCCACTTCCAGCTCAGAGACAAATGGGAACAGATGTCAAGGCCTTTAGAAGCTGGGGGTAAATCGGAAGCAGCAGCCTCAGTCCTGCACCTGCATGACAGAACTGAAAGCAATGCCTAGCAGATGAACTGAAGAAAACTGCTTTCCCCAAACCTCTAGGAGTGCAAATTGGCACCTTCATTTTTTCCCAAGGGCTGTGATCTGCTCAGACTTCTAACCAACAACAGCTAAAATGATCAGCAGGGTATGATGGCAAGCAGCATGAGGAAAGCTAACAAAAACACTGTGAGTTTGAGGCCAGTCTAGGTTTCAGTAGGATTGTTTCAAACCATGAAACCTGTGGGTCTGAAAATCCATGCTACCCAGGGAGCCAATCCTGAGCAAAAGTAAGGTTGACGTGTCCAAGCCCTAAAAAAACAAAACAAAACAAAAACAAAAACAAAACCCTCATCTTGAGACCAGCAGGGGTAGTACGGTTTTCCTCCATGCTCTGTGCCTGCATGCCCCTTGCACATAAACCTTACGGTTTCCACCTCTGCCACCCTTAGTCATACAGCCTAATGGCCAAATAACAGATTAAACTTCCTCTCTCTCTCTCCCTGTAAGGATATGACCATGAAGCAGATATTCTTCTGCATATAAATGAGCATTCCCAGTACCTGGACACTGGCCAGTAATGTACCCTCACTCTGAAAACCCCAACCTACCCTTCTCATTACCCCCAGTAAGAGAGAGCTATTTCACTGAAAACCATCTCTGAAGAAGGCTAATTATCCCCTTGCATTCATGCTGGCTAAGACCCTATGAAACCCACCCACCAGAATAAGCTTCATTCCTTTCAGTCCTGCCTAGTACACAACGGTGCCTGGATACCTCAAGGGCAGAAGCAAACCTAAACTGGCACAAAACCAAATAAGAATTAAAAAAAAGTTTGAGTTAATAAACTTATCCCTTTATTTTTCTAAACAGGGTCCTGATAAAATATTATATACACTACATTGGCTACAAACTTGCCAGTAAACTTCCTCTGCCTCTGCCTCTGCCTCTGCCTCTGCCCCTGCCCCTGCCCCTGCTCCCACCCCCACCCCCATCCCCGCCCTTGCCC
>NW_022196909.1:68729983-68738538 GCF_008632895.1 Mastomys coucha | reverse complement strand
GCCCTTCCCCTGCCTCTGCCCCACCCCTGCCCCTGCCTCTGCCTCTTCCTCTGAAATGCTTTGATTACAGACATGTACTACCATATCTTTGTGTCATTTTAAACTGCTCAATTTGTAAGCAATGAAAAACTATTAAACTAATATTGCAAAAGCATTATTGGATATGATGGATTGAATTGTGTGCCTCCACATTCACATGTTGAGATCTAATCTCCATGCCTTAGAATGTGACAGTTTGAGAGAGGGTCCTAAAGGCATGATTAAGTTGAGATGAGGCTCCAATTCTATCATATTGGGGGTTTTCTTAGAAGATATTTAGGATCTCAGAGAAACACCAGGAGATGTACAGAGGAAGCAACATGTGTGGACATAGTAAAAGATGCCCCCCTTCAAGCAGAGGGAAAGGCCTTGAGAAACCATACTGGCTAACACCTTGATCTCGGACTTTTGTTGGAAATTTTTTTGAAATTGACAAGACTAGGATGATCTGTCCAAGCTCAGAAACCAGCTGTTTTATTGAACATTGGAAAAATAAAGGAAATTAAGTATTTGTTTTAGTGTTCCTTTGTTACTTGACCAAATCTTACTAGCTAGGTTTAAGTAGGTTTAGAATAATGGCCTGGAGGTAAGGACTGAAATTTTTCAGTTGACAGAGACCAGCTTTGTAAGACTTTGTGTGATATACAAGTAGAGCTAAGGTGCTGGGTGAGGCCATGGAAGTATGTAAAGTGAGTCAGGTGGGGGCTGATGTATAGCTCTATAGTAAAGGTTTGCCCAGTGTGCACCATTCCCAGCTTGACAAAGTTGGGGGGTTAAGATTTCTTAATGTTTGATGTTACACTGATACAAAAGCCATAGGCACTCAGCTGAAATCAGATTCTCAAGTTTGCATATGTTCCCAGAATTGGAGTTAATGTGTAGCACAAACCTCACGTCTGCTGCCAAGCAGAAGCAGTGATGACATGGGAAGAATCAGCCAACTGTGCTGCTGTGCACCAGTGCCTGGCAGGCTGGGTACATCGGAGCACCAGTGCCTGGCAGGCTTGGTATATCCGATGCTTAGAATGATGACACTTTCTACTCTGATAACCTCATGGAAGGTCAAGAAGCACACAGGTAGAAATGCACCTGACATTTGATGGCCCACAGCATGTAGGCTATGAGAGAGAAGCTTTGGCAGCTGCTTATAGGTTGCCTCATCTGTGGTCAGTGCTATTTTTAGAATAGGGCAGATAGACACACAGACTTTCCTAGGCAGCCTCCTTTTCATCCTTTCAGGCCAGGTCCCTGTGGCTTCCTCCTTGAAACAATCTCTACTCTTTTCTGAAGAGTTAACCTTTCATTTTGTTTTCTAAGTCAGGTCCTCACACTGTCCTCCAGATAGTCTTTGAAATCATAGCAATCCTCCACCTTCAGCTGCAAGGGGATCTAACTTTGCATGTGAACTTTACATATCTTATGCCACAGTACTATGGTTACCTGCTTATTATATAAGTAACCTCCCTAAGCAGGAGACCTGGTCCAGTCCCTTTTATAGGTCTAGCTTGAATGGTTGTCAAAGACTTAGACAAAAGGAGAGTCTGGTGTGGTGAAGAAATAGTCATAGCCGGAGAAGTCTAGTTGGCTTGCAAGAGTAGATGTTTTGTGGGGGAAAAGTTCAGGGTGCATAAAGAGATGGTATCTTGGAGAGGTGTCTGCATGAATTTCTAAGTTGAACACAGCCAGTGTTAGCTTCTCATGCTTTTTATTATTTTTCTTAGGTTTCTTGGGACTTAGGATCTTTCTGACTTGAGTTACTCTACCTACACATTAGCACTTGAATACTAAGAACATACAGAGACAAAGTGTGGAGCAGAGACTGAAGGAAAGGCCATCCAGAGACTGTCCTATCTGGAGATCCATCCCATATACAGACACCAAACCCAGAAACTATTGTGGATACCAACAAGTGTTTACTGACAGGATCCTAATATACCTGTCTCCTGAGAGGCTCTGCCAGAGCCTAGTAAATATAGAGGCAGATGCATGCAGCCAACCATTGGACTGAGCATAAGGTCCTCAATGAAGGAGTTAGAGAAAGGACTGGGGACCTGAAGGGGTTTGCAACTCATAGGAAGAACAACAGTATCAACCAACTAGACCCCCCAGAGCTCCCAGGAACTAAACCACCAAACAATGAGTGTACATGGAGGGACCCATGGCTCCAGCCACATATGTAGCAGAGGATGACCTTGTTGAACATCGATGGGAGGAGAGGCCCTTGGTCCTGGGAAAGCTCAATGCCCCAGTGTAGGGAAATGCCAGGGCAGGGAGGCAGGAGTGAGTGGATGGGTAGGTGAGCACCCTCATAGAAGCAGGGACAGGGAGGATGGGATAGGGGGTTTCCAGACAGGAAACCGGGAAAGGGGATAACATTTGAAATGTAAATAAATAAAATATTCAATAAAATATATTTTAAAAATAGAACCTATATCAACAAGTTAGGGCAAATATTTCAGATAAGCTGTATTCTTACCTTCAAGCTCTAGTTGTCTGTAATCCAAAAGCTGGACTGCCCAGTGTTCAGTAAGTACAAAAGTACATTTAGAGGAAGAAAAAGTATTTCTGGTGTATGGCAAGCACAGAGGCTCAAATTCTACTGTGCCAAAAGTACACAACCTTTAGCAATCAATCTCAAAGGCTCTGCAGTCAGTATGATCAGAGAGAGCCTTAATCAGCAGAGTCAAGACTACAAGAAACAAACCTTGGCATTGGCCCAATGAGGAAGTAACTTTCACTGTAGAATATTCTTCTGTGACTCTCCACTACTTTGAGTGCTCGCAGACTCAAGGCTGTTTAGACATATGCGTAGAGGCAAACACACTGCTCCTCTCACTCTAAGGCCACCTGACTTCCAACTATGAGCAAACTCCTGGCTTTGTAGTAGAGTCCCATGCTCTTGCTGGTTGATATTCTTTCTCTCTAGTCTGATAGAGTTTAAAATAGGAAAAAACTAAGGTGTAGCCATGCTTATGATTCAAAAAGAAATCCCCAAAAGCTGCCACATTCAGCCTTTTGCTCAAAACAGCCTGTGCCTAGATGAGTATAGCCCGTATTAAGTTATTTAGACCAACTGCATAAGGCCCCTCTTCACCTTTCAAGACTTGTGATGCAAAGCTGTGCCAAACTAAAAAATTATTAACCAGCAGGTTTGACTAGGTAAACTAATTCCCAACATCCTGTTGCCTGTGGTGAAAAGAAGCTTATAACATGAGTGAATTTAAAAGATATTTCAGAACATGAGTCCATTATCTTAGTCTTACTGGATTGCTAAAGATATTTTTTTTCTACCACAAGATTTAGTCTTCGTGACTTACCTTAGGTCCTGCTCTGTTGACAAATAAATAGAATTGGATTCAGTTATGGGGAAACTAGAAAGTTGGCTGCAGGGTCTCAGGCATTCAGTGGGACCTTCTTAGAGATTTCTTTTCTACATCTATAAAATGTGAAGCATGTTAACTGTCTCAAATCAGTAGAGTTTGATAAAAGCAAAAAAAAAAAAAAAAGAGAAAGAGAGAGAGAGAGAGAGACAGACCCACCTGGAACAGACTAAGTAGTTACAAATGTGACTTTTTTCCCTTTCTTTCCAGAGTATATTCATTGACACACACATGCAGAAAAAACAGAACTGAAGTCTAAACCTAGACCTTATCTATGTGTTTATTTACGCTCACCTCATCCCATGATACAAACTATATACCTTGGTGTTCTTAGCTACCTCAGATCAAACTGAGCTTATGCTATCTCTTCTGGAAACTTCCAAACTTGATTTAGCCATGAAATTAAAGCTTAGCTCATCTTTTGATTCTGTAATTTCTACATAGCTGATATGTCTTCTGCCACCTCTTTTCTTTGTTGGCTGGCAAGTCATAATTGCCCTGTAGCAGAAGTCCCTGTATCCTAGTATCTGTGTAGAGATATCCTACATGGCATACAACTCTTTTCACATTCAAAGCGTCACTCTTTACCCCATATAACAGTGACATTTATTAATGGAACAGGTATTTATTGAGGGTAAGTGTTAAGGAGATAAGCTCACAGTTTCTACCACCCTGGCATATGTATTTAGTGAGCATTGATTACAACTGATTCCTTCGTGGTCACAGTGATGAAGTAAAGTGCCACTCACCCTTCCAACAATTCTGTTTGCTTCCTCTATCACACAACAAATTGTGGGCCACCAACCAGATGCCAGTAAATGAGAAAACAAAACAGAAGTGGTAAACAGCTTGCCACAATTAAAACAGGCAGCTAGAAACCAGGGAAGAAAGAAGGTTAAAGTCTTCAAATATTCAGTCATTTCTGAAAGCCCCATGGGTCAAGTAAGGGGATCTCTAGAAAAGAAAATCTGTAAATATGTATAACCATAAATTCACCAAACACAATTTCATAAAACAAATACTGTCTATTAGGTCTAAAACCACAGATTAACCACCATGACAATACTGAATGAAAAAATTTAGAGGTTGTTCAGAACAAACTGAACAGAGAAACATTGGAATTGGATGAAATCATAACACAAATGGACAAAAAAATCTTATAGCACATCTACCTTAACATTAAAATTATACATTCTCCTCAGCAGGAAAAGGACTTTCTCCAATATTGACCATATATTAGAACAAAAAGCAACTTTCAACAAACACAGGAAAATTGAAGTAACTTCCTGCATTCTATCTGAACACAATGAAACATTACAGCTTTGAATGACTAAATAAAAAAAAAAATTGAACAGACAAAAACCAATCAATAACTTAATGATACATCCAAAAGCCTTGAAAATCAAGAACAAACCAAATGCCAAATCTGTAGATGAAAAGACAAAATCGAAAGGTCAAGCCTGGCAATAGTGGTGCACACCTTTAATCCCAGCACTTGGGAGGCAGAGGCAGGTAGATTTCTGAGTTCAAGGCCAACCTGGTCTACAGAGTAAGTTCCAGGACAGCCAGGGCTATACAGAGAAACCCTGTCTTGAAAAAAAAAAATTAGGTCAAAAGTTAATGAAATGGAAGTAAACAAAAATCTACAAAGAATCCATTAAATAAAAAGTTACATTTTTGAAAATATAAACACTTTGACCAACCCTATGTTAATCTAACCAAAGGAAAAGGAGCTCACATATAGGAAGCCCTGAATGAAGACCTAAGTGATTGTATGTGTTGACAGACCCAACTTAATAAAACAATAAATGAAAAAAGGAGATATCATATATAAATGAAATTAAGAAAATTATAAAAACATATTTTAAAAGTCTCTTTTCCACTAAACTGAAATGTCTAAAAGAAACAAATGAATTTCTATAACCACTTGACATATCAAGATTAAACCAATAAAAGAATAAGTGATTTAAACAGATCCATAACTTGGTGATGAGACTGAAGAAATAATAAAACATGTTCCAAATAAACAGTGCCAAAAATCAGATGGACTCTTAGCACAAGTTCAGAGAAGAACTAATCTGAATACTATGGAAACTGCTCCACAAAATAGAAAGAGTGTAAGAGCCAGCAGATGTAGAGGACAGCTATAAAATGCTGAATTCTGGAAACAAGAGCTGACACATGCATCAACCAACTCAGAGCAGATGTGGTTACCTGTATAAGATCTGTACAAGGGCAGCAAATCAGTTTCCCTGTAGCAGCACTCCCTGTGTCCTACTGTCTGGGGGGGGGGGGGGATATCCGATACTGCATGCAACTATTTCACACTTGAAGTGGTAAGTTCTGTATCAGGGACTCGTGCCCGCTTCTGGCTTCTGTGGACACAGGTGAAGCATACATAAAACATAAAACAAAATGACTCTAAAAAACTTTTTTAAAAACTATCATTTTTCTTGTTAGCCAAGATCATTTGAAATTTGCCCCTGTCTACTAAAGAGCGAACAACCCCACTCATCTTTCAGAATGACTAACCTATTTTCTTATATTTTTGGTTGTGAGCCTAGCCTTTAATGGCTGAGCCATCTCTTCAACCTAACAGCTTATTTTCTATTCAGTGTTTAATTCCATTTCATTTAATGGTCTAAGTAAAGTCAAGGCTATAAGCTATCTTTAATTCCTGTGTGTGTAACAGTAAGTGTCAGTAAAGCATGAAGAGTATCTGTCTTGCTTTTCTGGCAGGCTCTTACCAAGGTCCCCCTTCAGCCTAGTGAGATTCCTGATCAGCGGTTAGCTGGCAGCACGGTTAGCCCTCCCACACTAACCCCATCCTGGAGAGACAAGAATATCTTGGCATGAGTGCTTTGGCTTTCTTCGGGAACTCGCTTACCGGTGTTGCTATATTGTATTATGATTAAAAAGTTTACATTTGATAGTATTGACCACGTGTAAGTTTGAAATCAGGGTTGGACTTTTGTCCTCTGGAGGAAAGAGCATGCAGGTTGAATTAATTCTCAATGTAGGAGGAAAGTGACAGAAACATTCTTCTTGAAGACCTCCCTTCAGAGGAGAGAGAAGAGTGCATTACCCTTATGTCTCTTGAGACTTAAGGGGACCACTGGTGATGGTTAGTGGCTTCTGGCAACATGTTCGAGTAGAAAGCTAAAATGTGCTATGAACAGGTAATAGGAAGCTTTGAAATCTATAGAAAGATGAAAAGAAATACTGATATTGCTCTAGTAACTGGTGATGGCTACCATTCATCCCTTCAGTGTTGGTTGATCACTAGGAGCTGCATCACACAAGGGGGAGTGTGCAAAGAAATAAGTGTTAAAAAAAGCTTACGATTTTTGAAAACTTGGCATGTGTATATTTTGTGACAGCTTTGAAAATCTTAAGACAAATGGCTCAAAAATCCTGGGTTGTGTGTAGTCCTGAGCAGAAGTGGCCCCTATCTCCTGCTTCTCTAAAAGACGGGTGGAGCTCTGGAGACAGGCAAGACAAAAGAAAGTGGAATAGGACAATGCGCACCCTTTGTTCATTCAGATATATTTACTGGCAGGTAAACATTATCCTGAAAACCTTCAATGGTGGCATCCTCTACATAGCAGGGTCTTAGTTTATTTTCTCTTCCCATTACAAAATAGCCTAGACTGGGTAATTTATCAAGAAATCAAAAATAGAAGACTTTATGCCCTCTGAGGCAGAGGTATCACACAATGAAAAAGAAGAAACATTCTAGTTCTTTACTTATATATTCTCATCCAATTGCATTTACATTTCAAGGACCCTTCTAAATGTCATTCACAGATGAATGTGGGATGATGGTTTCTAGCACACAATCTTTGTGCTAAACTTTAAACTTAGCAGTAAAGACCAGACATCCATCTTGGACAGGACCATATGTTATGATTTACTGATCATATAATAACTTTGCAACTACACAGTTCTCCATTTACTGTGAAAGCAGCCACAGCACACTAAGTAGTTGGGCATGGCTGTATTCAAATAAAACATTATTTACAAATAGAGATAGTGAGCTGTAGTTTCCCCATTCTGATATACAAAATAAAGACAAAACTCCTGCACTAGAAACAGCACCCCAACCCTTCAACAGACATTTCCTTACCCACACCTTGGAATCTCTGTAACTGTTTTCCCTGTTACATTCTCCTTTAGCCTTCATGTGAAGGTATTGGTATTGCTGTCTTTTCCCTATTTGTCTTTTGCATTTTTGAACAAAGATCATTTAGCTGACTCTATAGAGCTTGGCCTGGCCTTGAACTCCTATACTTCCACTTCCTAAAAGCAGGAAGTGTGTTCTACAACATTTTCATTACATATTTTTTTTCTTTTTATAAAAACTCCATTTGAGTGTAGTTTGGATGTCATGTAAATAATGCATTTAAACAATACGATTTAATTACCCTAAGAACTTTCCTCTTAAATATACTTTTGGCTATGCAGGAGCTGATCATGTGCCACAGGGCTCTATACCCAGATCTGCTGGGAGAGAGCTGATCTCCCAGAAGTACCAATACACTTGTGAGCACAGGTAAGACCACTACATCTGCTCCTAGGGGCCAGCCCAGACCCCTCAGGACACAGGAACCAAGGAGTAGCCTGGGACAGAATCCTTCTTGTTTCTGTCTTTGCTGGGAGCTGATCCTGTGCCACAGTGCTCCATACCCAAATACCTCCGCAGCCAGTCCCACAACACCCAAAGGAAGCTCCATTCCCAGGTGCTCTAACAAGCCCAGGGTCACAGGATCCCAGAATCACAGGATCATAGAGACAGCATGACTCTGAGGAGTTCTGACACAACCAAGTTCACAGGAAGGACAGTCTCTAGTCAGATTTAGCAAGGGCAGGTAGCACTAGAGATAACCAGATGGCGGTAGGCAAGCAAAAGAAAATAAACAACACAAATCAAGGTTACTTGGCATCATAAGAACCCAATTCTCCCACCATAACAAGTCCTGGACACACCATTACACCAGAAAAAGCAAGATTCAGATCTAAAATCAGTTCTCATGGTGATAATACAGGACTTTAAGAAAGACATAAATACCACCCTCAAAGAAATACAGGAGAACACAGGTAAAGAGCTAGAAGCCCTTCAAGTGGAAACACAAAAAT
>NW_022196909.1:68713029-68729142 GCF_008632895.1 Mastomys coucha | reverse complement strand
TCTCACCAGAGACTATGAAAGCTAGAAGATCCTGGGCAAATGTTATACAGACCCTAAGAGAACACAAACACCAGCCCAAGCTACTATACCCAGCAAAACTCTCAATTACCATAGAGGGAGAAACCAAGATACTCCATGACAAAACCAAATTTACACAGTATCTTTCCACAAATCCAGCCATACAAAGGATAATAGATGGAAAACATCAACATACGGAACAAAACTACACTCTAGAAAAATCAAAAAACTAATCTTTTTTCAACAAACCCAAAAGAAGATAGCCACACAAGTATAAAAATAACATCAAAAATAACCGGAAGCAACAATCACTATTCCTTAACACCTCTTAACATCAATGAACTCAATTCACCAATAAAAAGACATAGAATAACAGACTGGACCCAGCATTATGCTGCATACAGGAAACATACCTCAGTGTCAAAGACAGACACTACCTCAGAGTAAAGGGCTGGAAAACAATTTTCCAAGCAAAAGGTCCCAAGAAAAAAGCTAGAGTAGCTATTCTAATATCAAATAAAATCAACTTTCAACCAAAAGTTACTGAAAAGGACAAGAATGGGCACTTCATACTCATCAAAGGAAAAAATCTACCAAGAAGAACTCTCAATTCTATGGTCCAAATGCAAAGGCACCCACATTCATAGAAACAAAAATAAGTAGATAGATAGATAGATAGATAGATAGATAGATAGATAGATAGATAGATAGATAGATACTTTACTAGAGCTCAAAGCACACATTGCACCTCACACAATAATAGTGGGAACTTTAACACCCCACTCTCAGTAATGGACAGATACCATGGAAACATAAACTAAACAGAGACACATTGAAACTAACAGAAGTTATGTACCAAAGGGTTTAACAGATATCTATAGAACATTTCATCCTAAAGCAAAAGAATATACCTTCTTCTCAGCACCTAATAGTACCTTCTCCAAAATTGATCATATCACAAAACAGGCCTCAACAGATACAAGAAGATTGAAACAACCTCCATGCATCCTACCAGATCACCACGGACTAAAGCTGGTCTTCAATAACAACAAAAACAACAGAAAGCCCACACACATGGAAGCTGAGCAATGTCCTACTCAATGATAACTTGGTCAAGGAAGAAATAAAGAAATTAAAGACCTTTTAGAATTTAATGAAAATGAAGGCAGAACATACCCAAACTTATGGGACACAATGAAAGCAGTGCTAAAGGAAAACTCACAGCTCTGAGTGCCTCCAAATAGAAACTGGAGAGAGCATACACTAGCAGCTTGACAGCACAACTGAAAGCTCTAGAACAAAAAGAAGCAAATATACCCAAAAGGAGTAGATGGCAGGAAAGAATCAAACTCAGAGCTGAAATCAACCAAGTAGAAACAAAAAGAAACAACAAAACCAGGAACTGGTTCTTTGAGAAAATCAACAAGATAGATAAACCCTTAGCCAGACTAACCAGAGGCTAGAGAGACAGTATCCAAATTAACAAAATCAGAAATAAAAAGGGAGATATAACAACAGAAACTGAGGAAATTCAAGAAAAGCCATCAGATCCTACTATAAAACACTATGTTCAACAAAACTGGAAAATCCTGATGAAATGGACAATTTTCTAGGCAGATACCAAATACCAAATTTAAATCAGGGTCAGATAAACATCTAAATAGTGCCATCACCCCTAAAGAAATAGAAGCAAGTCATTAAAAGTCTCTCAACCAAAAAAAGCCTGGGACAAGATGGGTTTAGTGCAGAACTCTATTAGACCTTCAAAAAAGACCTAATTCCAATACTCCTCAAACTATTCCACAAAATAGAAACAGAAGGAACACTACCCAATTCATTCTATGAAGCCACAGTTACACGGTGTATTCTCCCTTGGAAATGGAACAGTTTCTGTCTAATCAGGAACTTGTCACAATTTCCTTTCATTGAGGACTTCAAAAGAAATTTTTTTCTACTTTTATCATGTTTAATGTTCCAAGTAGATTTTTAAAACTGAAAAAAAAAAACAGTTTCATTATGTCCCATAGATTTGGTATGTCATATTTTTATTTTCATTCAGTTCTAAAGATTTTTTAACTTCCTTCTTGGTTTCTGTTTTGAACCAGTTTTTATTCAGCAGTGATTTGTTCAGCTTTCATGAGATTGTATAATTTTTGATATATTTATTGTTAATATTATATTTAATACATGGTGGTCAGATGGTGTAGGCAAAATGTTTTGTGCATTATATATATTCAAATGCTGACTTCTCTGCTCCTATGTCCATGTGTGGACATGTCTCATTGTTATATAAATATTGCTCTCCATTTATTCTCTGACTTGTCAATGAAAGCTGATCAGTCAATGGCTGAGCAGGGGAGAAGATAAGGCTGGACTTTGGATTCCAGTGAGTGGAGAGGAGTAGAGAGAGGAGATAAAGGAAAAGTCAACACAAAGAGACACCTGGAAAACATCTGGGGTAGAGAGAGACAAAGCAATACTAAAATGCAAGAATCTCAGGGACTTTCCCTGGGAGGTGACCAAATCAGCTTAGAGGATGAGGATAGATTAACAACTACTCAGATAGTTTGCTGTAAAGCTTATCAAATAAATTTTATAGTCTCTGTTTCATGTATTTGGGAGATAGCCAGGATAAACAAGAAACTGCTAAACTTATAAACTTGCATTAACAAGATGAGATGTCAGATGTTATTCCAATTTTCCTGTGTCTATGAAAACTTACTTTTTGTCCCAAAACTGTGCTTAGTTTTGGAGAAAATGTCATTAGCTGCTGAGAAAAAACGTTATTTAATGTTTGGATAAAACATTCTATAGAGTTCAGTTAGCGCCATTCAATGTATGATGTAATCAACTCCAGAGTTTTTCTGTTTAGTTTTTGTCAGGATTACCTGCTTATTGGTTAGAGTGGGTATTGAAGTCACTCACTATAACTTTGTGATGCTCAATATATGATTTTGGATAGAGTAGTGTTTCTATTGTGAAATTGGGTGCCCTTATATTTGGCACATAAATGTTTAGAATTATAACATCCTCTTGGTGGCTTTTTCCTTTAAATAGTATGTAGCATCCTTCCTTATGTCTTCTAATTAGTTTTAGTTGAAAGTATGTTTGTCAGATATCAAATAGCCTGACTACTTCTTGTTCCCATTTTCTTGAACCCGCTCTCCATGCTTTAACCATAAAATGGCCACTGCCCTTGATGGAAAGGTGTGTTTCTTAGAGGCAGCAGGATCTTGTTTTCTAATCCAGTCTCTTAGTCTGCGTCTTTTTCTTGGGGAATTAAAAACATTAACAGTTAATATTGAGGAATGTTTATTAATTTCTGTTATTTTTTATGTCCTGTTTTACTTTTTAGACATCATTTGCTTAACAGTTCTGGGATTATTTATTCATTGTGTCTTCTTCAGTCTATAACTAGTACCTTGTGTAGAAATAGATTTGTAAACAGAAATTGCTGAAATTTGTTCTTATCATGAAATGTTTTTCTTTAACCATTTATTATGTTTGATAGTTTTACTGGGTAATCTGAGCTGGCATCTGACTTTTTTAGAACACGCCTGTAGTCGGTGAGTTCTGAGGCATGGTCCAAAGAAGACTTTAAGTCAGGATTGCTTCTCACTGCTGATATGCCTTTCCTATCACTATTATATAGTCTAAGGATTACTGGGCAACCTATTTGGTAGATTTTCTGCAAATTTAGATGAAGATGTGTCCTCACGTAGTAATGCTATGTAGACAAATTGATGATTTTATAATTCCTAATTATGATTTTATAAATTTCCTAAATTTATACAAGCAATTTTGAGCCCTCTAAAAGCTACAAACAGATCTCTGTAAACCTTCATGTGTTTAATTAGCATAGGCTAATTGTTCTGAGATAGAAAGATCCTCCATGTTTGTGGATTAGTAGGACTAATGTCACAAAACAAAACATCTTATCAAAAGCATTCTGTAGGTTCAATGAAATCTTCCCAAAAATTCCAAAACAATTCTTTAAAGAGATCTTGTAATTTATATTGAAACAAAAAAAGAGTAGCTAAAATAATCCTTAATAATAATTAATACAAATAATAAATTATTATTTTACATTGCTAGATCTGGGAACACTGTTGAGTAAGGGGCAGAAAAAAATTTAAGAAGTAGAGGATCAGGGAGTTGCTTTAAGATTGTGTTTCCTACTCATTTTAGAAGCTTCAACTATAAAATCTCACTAACATGATGGCCTAACAAGAAACGCATGTAGATATGTAAGCAATGAAACAAGGGCACTAAGAACAAGCATGCCAAAATGAAGGATGAAGCCTATAGGCCTCAACTTTACAGAAAGAGCCACAGGCAACTATGGAATACATGGAGAAATGGTTCTCTGGAAGAAAGAGCATACCAATTGGTTGTTCAATACAATTGACCAGCCCTAATAATGTGCATGTGACTGGTCCTTTGGGAGTAAATTTACATACACATATACATGAACATATACATTTATGCATGTCCCAACAGTAAAAAAGGAGAGGCCATGAATTTGAAAAAAGAAGCTGTGTTTGGGAAGGTTTAGAGGGGAAGGGGCAGAAAATGATACAATTATATTATCTCAAATAGAAAAGAAAAAAGATTTAAAAACTTCTGAGGTATCATGATAACACATTTCAAGTTGTAATACAGTTAGAATAATAAAACCACTATGATACACCAATGTGTATCATGAAGTATACATTGATTGATGGACTCTAATTGGAAAATCAGACATAATTTCACACCATTGCAGATACCTGATATTTGACAAAGAAGCCAAATATACAGTGATGAAAATATAGCATCTTTCACAAATGGTGCTTGTCAAACTGGATAACTGCATGCAGAAGAATGTATTCACATCTATCACTGAACAAAACTCAATCCCAAGGGAATGAAGAACCTTATCATTAGACTAAGCACCTGAGTCTGATAAAAGTCAAAATGGGAGAGAGGCTTAAACTCTTCGAAACAAGAAAAGACTTTTTAAACAGAACTGTAATTAAAACCAATAATTAATAAACTGAATCTCATTAAGTCAAAAAGTTTCTGTACATCAAAGATCATCATCAAGAAAAGTATCACCCCTGCAGAATAGAAAAATATCTTGAGTAATTATACATTTAAAAGATGGTTATCATCCAAAATATATTTAGAACTAAAAGGTGACCATTGAGTAAAACAATTTTAAGATGGGTATAGACATAAACAAAGAGTTCTCAGAGGTTTGTCAAAGGCAATAAGAATAGTTAAGAAACCCTTAAAAACTGTTGAACATCCTCAGCCACCAGGCAAATGCAAATTAAAACTATTTTGAGATTTCCTCTCACTCTCTTAAGAATGCCCAATATTAATAAAATAAATGACAGCTGATCTTAGGGAGGATGTAAGAAAAGATGAACATGTATTCATTGCTGGTGAGAGATTGCTACTGTGGAAATGAATGTGAAGATTACTCAAAAAGCAGAAAATAGATCTACCAGAAAAGCCAGCTATCTTAGCATTGGACATATAAACAAACAAACAAACAAAAAAAAAAACACTAAAAACTCTGTGAACTATAATAGCAACCTCCCTGCAAGATATATTTGCTGGTTTAGTATGTTATGTTAGTAACTAACCACTTGGATTGGATTTATGGCCTGCTCCAAGAGAATAGAAGCCTTATCTGGAACTGCTCATAACCAAGAACCTGAGGTTAGATAGGTCATTATTCCTAGAAGAAAACCTGATAGTATTATTCATGTTACATTCTGTCTAAGCTCTGGCCCACAGTTACCTGGCAACAGCCAGGTAGGACTGACACTATAAAAGGGGCTGCTTGCCCCCTCCTCAATTTCTTGTTTCTCTCTTGCTCTTTCTGTTTCCCTTCCCCACTCTTTCTCCATTCTCTCCCCCCCCCCCATGTGCTCATGGCCGCCCTCTACTCCTCTATGCTTCTACTTCTCCTCTCTCTCTCTCTCTCTCTCTCTCTCTCTCTCCCTCTCTCTCTTTCTCTCTCTCTCTCTCTCTGCCTTTACTACCCTCTTAACTCTCCTCCCCATGTCCTGAATAAACTCTATTCTAACTATATTGTCATGTGGCTGGTCCCTGGGGGGTGGGGAGGGGAAAGGGATGCCTTGACATGGGCCCACTGAGGTACCCCCTTCCCCCATACCTTACCACAATCCACACAACATATCCTTCCTCTCTTTATCTTCTTATAAACACATCAATTCAGCTAAGTGAACACAGCAATAAGATGACTCCTAATGACATATTGCTATACTAATAGACCACTGCATCACTCAACTCTCATAAAAGAAGCATGTTGTAGTAGACAATAGTTAAGAGACACTACAACTGGACAATGTGTAGAGAGTAAGAGATTTGGATATATATGAGGGAAAGGAGGTAGAAAGAGGCAGAAGTGACAAATGAACCCAACAAAAATCATTTTCCAGACACAACAGGGATGGTACACATGAACTTAAAGAGAATGCCTCTGGATGCATACAAAAGACATACACAAATTTAAGCCAGACAAAATCCTACCACAGAGGAGAAATGGACACAAAGTAGTATCCCTAATAAGAAACAACTTGCAATTGATAACTGCTAGGACTGGGAAAATGAGTTTTCTTCAATGGAGTGAAACTGGTTATATCAATCACACTGTAGGACAGGCTTCATCTTCAAGAGTAGAGACGCAGGGCTGGAGAAATGGCTCAGGCATTAAAGGCTAGGCTCACAACCAAGAATATAAGAGTAGTGACCCAACACAAAATGGATGAATGAGAGAGAGAGAAAGAGAGAGAGAGAGAGAGAGAGAGAGAGAGAGAGAGAGAGAGAGAGAGAGAAATGAAATGACTGCTCCTAAGTTGGAGAAGAGGCAGGAACATCTGGGAAAGCCCAGTGAGGACAAGACCAGACAGAATTGTGCCATGTGAGTAAAGAGGGAAGGGGAGAGAGAGACCAGGTGCTGCAGTGGAAGACCTAAGGTACAAAGAACCCTCTAGGCTGTAAAGTTCAGGTGGGGGCAGGGTGTGCCACCCAGGAGGGCTCTGTAATAGGTAGAGAAAGAGAGATGTTGGGACAACCTAAGTAGTCAACATCTGCTTTGACATGTTAAGTAGGTACCTCAGCCATTTGTCCCAGTTTTGAAACCTAACAATAACGTGACATTGCTTAATTTTACCTGTGCTTTTACCTTTTTATTTTGTTTTGTTTTTAAGAGAAGGAAATAAAAGTACTTCAAAGATAATCTGGGAGTATTTGGGGGAGAAAAAGAATATGAGAGATTTTCAATATGTTCACAGAATTTTGCCTCCTTTATGTTAAAGCATTATCATCACTCCCCAAAGAAATTCTGTAGTCTTCATCTACCATCTGAGTCCTTCCATCTCCCACCTGACTCACCTGTGAATCTCCTTTACACCTATAAATAGATTTGCCAATTCTACATATTTCCTGTAAGTACAGTCACTCAGGTTCTTTTGTGAGCTGCTGCTTCTACAATCTCAAATGTACAATCTTAATATTAATAACCTTTCAAGGCTCAGCAGTATCCTGGCTACTTTACTGTCAACTTGACACAAGTTAGAGTTATTTGGGAAGAGGGATTATGAATTTAAAAACAAAACAAAACAAACAATGCCTCTAAAAGATTTACCTGTAGGCAAGTCTATAGGTCATTTTCATATTAGTGATTGATGTGAGACAGTCCAACCTACTGTGAGTGGTACAACCGGTGAGCACTTGGTTCTATAAGGGACCATGCTGATCGAGCCAGGAAAGGCAATCCAGGAAGCAGCATTCCTTTAGGGGTCTCTGCATCAGCTCTGGCCTTGAGTTTATACCCAGTTTGAATTCCTGCAATGGCTTCTTTCAGGAACAATGAGTTAAGATATGTAAATCTAACAACTTCCCACATGGAATTAGTTCCTTTGGTCCCAGTGTTTTATCACAGCAATGGAAACCTTAACTAATTTAAACAGTATTGTAGCATTCTTATAAAAGAAGCACCATGAAGGCATGTGCATTCAGTTTTGTGCCTTTCATTTTTCTTCAACCATTAGCCATCAACTTCTGGAACTCATGTGTTGGAATAACTGTGTTTGTTTTCTTTGGTTTTTTGTTTGTTTGTTTTTTGTTTTTTGGGTTTTTTTTATGTGTATGTGTATTTATCTTAGCTGTACAGATGGCCATGAGCTATCATGTGTGTGGCTGCTGGGAATTGAACTTAGGACCTCTGTCAACCTCCTCCACCCCTCCCCACCCTCCCATTCTCTCCCTACCCCACCCCACCCCTCCCCCTGGCTCCAGCCTCTCTTGCTCCACCCACCCACCCCCACTCCCCTCTATGATCCCTCTGGTGTAATTCACTGTAGCTGTCTTCAGACTCACCAGAAGAGGGAGTCAGATCTCATTACCAGTGGTTGTGAGCCACCATGTGGTTGTTGGGATCCAAACTCAGGACCTTCAGAAGAGCAGTCAGTGCTCTTATCTGCTGAGCCATCTCGCCAACCCCTGGAATCACTGTGTTAATCCTGAGATTTGTTGAGAAAAACTAAGTCACCATTTTGGTCCAAATGTAAAGCAAGCTTCATTATATATTAAATACTGACCAAAGGATAGGCCTTAGTCATGACCATTCCCTAGAATTTCCTAGCTGGAATGGCCCTGAGCCACATCCTGTAGGTGCTTATAAAAACAAATCTATAGACCATCATACTTTCCCATGAGACTTTGTTATTTTCCAAGAATGATAGCCTAGCACTCTAGGAAGTTACCAGGACCTTGTGTGCTTACAGGTTTCTTTTTAGCATTACAATTGCCTCCCACAGCACACAGCTGGACATCATGATTATCAGAGTTGCTAACAGTTAGCTTCCTATTCATATTGGTTTTTCTTGGTGTAAGTGAATACTTTTGTATGTTGCTTCCTCCCAGAAGGTCACCAATTTGCACTCTGATCAACAATGAATGAGTTATTTGCTGTCGTCTTTGCCATTCTGACTGGGTGAGAGGAAATCTCAAGTCTGTTTTAATGTACATTTCTCTCCTTGAACAGATAGTGAACACTTTTTGAACTGATTTTTAGTCATGCTTGTTTCCTCTGTTGAAAATTATCTGTTTAGATTCATAGTTCATTTGTTAATTGGATCATGTTTCATGTTGTTTTTGAGTTCTTTATGCAGCCTGGATATTAGCTTTCTTTCAGAAGAATAACTAGCAAAGATTATGTATCATTCTGTGGGTTTCTACTTTACTCAATGTACTGTTTCCTTAGCTGTACAGAAGTTTTTAGTTTTTGAGATTTTTTTTTCTTTCTTTCTCCTCTGTCCAGTCCTGCTCCCTCTGGCCGAGTTTTTGAGAACTTAATTCCCAGGTAAATAATTAATTCCCAGGTAAATGTCCTATTGACCTTTCAGAAAATCATTGCTTACACATAAGTCTTGAATGATACTGCCCATGATTTCTTCAAGTAATTTCGATATTTCAGGATTCACATTGAGATCTCTGACCCACTAGAGTCTAGTTTTTATGGAGTTTTATATAGGTCTACTTTCATTCTTCTACATGTAGATACAGTTTTCCTAGCACCATTTGCTAAAGATTCTATTTTTCTTTTTTTTTTTTTATTAGATATTTTCTTTATTTACCCTTTCTTGATTTCCTCTCCAAACACTTCCTATAACCTCCCCCTGCCCCTGCTCACCAACCAACCCACTCCTACTTCCTGGCCTGACATTCCCCTACACTGGGGCATAAAGCCTTCACAGGACCAAGGTCCTCTCCTTCCATTGATAACCGTCAAGGCCATCCTCTGCTATATATGCAGCTAGAGCCATGAGTCCCTCCATTTGTACTCTGATTGGTGGTTTATTCCCTGGGAGCTCTGGAGGTACTGGTTGGTTCATATTGTTCTTCCTCCTATAGGGCTGCAAATCCCTTCAGCTTCTTGAGTCCTTTCTCTAGCTCCTCCATTGGGGACCCTATGCTCAGTCCAATGGTTGGCTGAGAACATTCACCTCTGTATTTGTCAGCCACTGGTAGAGCATCGCAGAAGACAGCTATATCAGACTTCTGTCAGCAAGTACTTTGTTGTCACCCACAATAGTGTCTGGGTTTGATGACTGTATATGGGATGAATCGCCAGATGGGACAGTCACTGGATGGCCTTTTCCTCAGTTTCTGCCCCAAACTTTGTCTCTGTATTTTCTACCTTGGGTATTTTGATCCCCATTCTAAGAAAGACTGAAGTATCTACACTGTAGTCTTCCTTCTTCTTGAGCTTCATGTGGTCTGTGAATAGTATCTTGGGTATTCCGAACTTCTCGGTTAATATCCACTTATCAGTGAGTGCATGCTATATGTGTTCTTTTGGGATTGGATCACCTTACTCAGAATGACATTTTCTAGTTCCATCCATTTGCCTAACAACTTCATAAATTCATTGATTTTAATAGCTGAGCAGTACTCCATCATGTAAATGTATCATATTTTCTATATCCATTCCTCTGTTGAGGGACATCTGGGTTCTTTCCAGTTTCTGGTTATTATAAATAAGGCTGATACGAACATAGTGGAGCATGTGTCCTTTTTACATGTTAAAGCATCTTCTGTGCATATGCCCAGGAGTGGTATAGCTGGGTCCTCAGGTAGTACTATGTCCACTTTTCTGAGGAACTGCCAAACTGATTTCCACAGTGATTGTACCAGCTTGCAATCCCACCAGCAATGGATGAGTGTTCCTCTTTCTCCACATCCTTGCCAGTATCTGCTGTCATCTGAGTTTTTGATATTAGCCATTCTGAGAGGTGTGAAGTGGAATCTCAGGGTTGTTTTGATTTGTATTTCCCTGATGACTAAAGATGTTGAACATTTCTTTAGGTGCTTCTCAGTCATTCAGTACTCATCAGTAGAGAATTCTTGTTTAGCTCTGTACCCCATTTTTTAAATAGAGTTATTTGATTCTCTGGAATCTAACTTATTGAGTTCATTGTATATATTGGATATTAGCTCTCTATCAGATGTAGGGTTGGTAAAGATCTTTTCCCAATCTGTTGGTTGCCTTTTTGTTCTATTGACAGTGTCCTTTGCCTTATAGAAGCTTTGCAATTTTAAGAGGTCCCATTTGTCAGTTCTTGATCTTAGAGCATATACTATTGGTGTTCTATTTAGGAAATTTTCCCCTGTGCCCATGTGTTTGAGGTTCTTCTCCACTTTCTTTTCTATTAGTTTCAGTGTATCTGATTTTACGTGGAAGTCCTTGATCTACCTGGACTTGGGCTTTGTACAAGGAGATAAGACTGGATCAATTTGCATTCTTCTACATGTTAACTGCCAGTTGAGCCAGCACCATTTGTTGAAAATGCTGTCTTTTTTCCACTGAATGGTTTTAGCTCCTTTGTCAAAGATCAAGTGACCATAGGTGTATGGGTTCATTTCTGGGTCTTCAATTCTACTCCATTTCCCTACCTGTCTGTCACTATACCAATACCAGGCAGTTTTTATCACAACTGCTCTATAGTATAGCTTGAGGTCAGGGATGGTGATTCCACCAGAAGTTCTTTTATTTTGAGAACAGTTTTTGCTATCCTAGGTTTTATGTTATTCCAGATGAATTTCCAAATTGCTTTTTCTAGCTCTGAAGAATTGAGTTGGAATTTAATGCAATATACAGATTGCATTAAATCTGTATATTGCTTTTGGCAAGATGGCCATCAATCCATGAGTATGGGAGATCTTTCCATCTTCTGAGATCTTCTCAATTTCTTTCTTCAGAGACTTGAGGTTCTTGTCATACAGATCTTCCACTTGTCAAGTCAGACCAAAGTATTTTATATTATTTGTGACTATTGTGAAGGGTGTTGTTTCCCTAAGCTATTTTTCTTTATGGTTTCTTTATGGTGTATGGTTTTGCCTTCTCCTCAAATATCAGAATGATGTATTTTCAAGTAGTCATGTTTGGGTCTTCTGTTCCATTATTCAACATGTCTGTTTTTGGTCTATTACATTGAATTTTTTAAAGTATTATTATTACATTAGCTGTATAATGTAACTTGAAGTCTTTATGAGTAATCTTTACATTATTATTATTTTTCTCAGAATTACTTTTACTATTTGGAGTTACTTTTTTTCCATATGAATTTTAGGAATTTATTTTCCTCCTTGACTAAATTTTTGGGTATTTAGATTGAGATTACACTGAGTCTCTAAATCACTTTTGGGAGGATGGCCAGTCTCATAATATTAATTCTACCAATACATGAACAAATTAGACCTTTTCACTTTCTAGTTCCTTTCTCAACCCTTTCTTTATGTATTTGAAGTTTATATTGTGGGGGTCTTTAATGTTATTGTAAATGGGAATATATTCATGATCTTAGTGTATTTGTTACTCTTGCACAGAAAGGCTACTGATTTTTGTAAGTTGACTTTGTATCTTGCCACTTTGCTGAAATTGTTGATTGTCTAGATGTTTTTTGGTAGAATATTTGGGATCTCTTATATGTAGTATCACATCATCTGCAAATTGAGATAATTTGACTTCTTTTCCTATTTGTATCACTTTCATTACTTTCCTTCTCTTGACACATTATTCTGCCTAGATAGAAACATCATATCTTTAATTTTGGTGAATCTAAATTTTTCCATTAAACACTTTTTGTCTTTTTGCCAAGGCTCTTCAAGTTTACCTTTGTGAAGCTCTGGCCTCACTTCTATGAGGTATGTCCTTTTTGTTTGTTAACGTTTGTTTGTGTCTTAGTTAGGATTTTAGTGCTGTAAAGAGATACCACAAATAAGGCAACTTTTATAAGGACAACATTTAATTGGGACTGGCTTACAGGTTCAGAGGTTCATTCCCTTATCATCAAGGTAGGAGAGTACCAGCATCCAGGCAGGCTTGACACTGGAAGAACTGAGAATTCTACAGCCTTCTGAAGGCTGCTAGGAGACTGCCTTTCAGGCAGGTAGGAGGAAGGTCTCTCAAAGCCCACCTCCATAGTGACAAACTTCCTCCAACAATGCCACACCCCCTAATAGTGCCACTACCTGGATCAAACATATTCAAACCCCCACAGTTTGTATGTTTCACTTCATTTTTAAGGTATATGCCTGAAAGTCACTCAGCCTATCTCATAGCAAGTATTTATGTTTCTTCAAGACTGTGACTGCTAGAGAAATAGAGAAACTCAGTGGTTACGAGCATGTGTTCCTCTTCCAGGGGACACAAGTTCAATTAATTCCTGGAACCTACATGATAAATCACAAATATTACTCCAATTCCAAGTGATCCACATAGTATACAGACATACATTCAGGCAGCCACTCACACATGCATATAAGACAAAAGATAAACAAAAAAGAATGCATAAGTATATGGACTTTAATCAGGTCTAGGCCCTTAGCACCTCTATCTGCAAAGAAGGAGTAAAAGTTTCAAACTTCCTTTCTTCCATTGATAGGTACGGAAACATCTTCAAGTGATATCACAAACAGAGATATGGTACCATCACTTTAGGAGATGATGATGATAATAATCATCAGAATTCCTTAAAATGATCATTTTAAGATAGTATTTGCTTTTTAAAGATAGTATTTGCTCTATCTCTTCCTCTCTTTGAGTATGTGTGTGTATGTGTGTGTGTGTGCATGTGTATGTGTGTGTGTGTGTGTGTATGTGTATGTGTTATAAAGTGATGTGGATGTATACTATACACATGTGCTATGTTGACTGTCTTGCAAAGGCTAGTAATACTGCATTTACCCATGCTCTTATAGGTCTTGCATTTGTGTAGTTTTAATGTATGTCATATTGGTACATAGAACCAAGTGATGAATTATTAGAGTTCTTTAATAATAAATAGCATTAATGAGAATACAGAAGACACTTTTTTATTCTATATTAGAGAGACACATCTGTATTTCATTGTATAGAAAGGAAGCTGAAAATTCAATCATCAATAGGAGGAGAGGACCTCGGCCCTGTGAAGGTTCTGTGCCCCAGTGTAGGGGAATGCCAGGGCCAATAAGTGGGAGAGGGTGGGGTGGCAGGCATGGGGAGGGAGGAGGCAACAGGGGTTTGTTCTTGTTGTTTTTGTTTCTTTGTTTGTTTGTTTTTGGAGGGGAAACTGGAAAAGGAGAAATTACATGTAAATAAAGAAAATATCTAATAAAAATATTTTAAAAAAATATTGTATGTAATAATTAATAAAATAAATAAATTACAGTTGCTTTTCACTAAATGAAAAAGAAAAGAAAAGAAGCTGAATGTGCACATTGAAAGCAGCCCAGCACGTTACACTGCTGACAGTTTGTTCTAAGTTAACTTTTAACCTAGGTGTAACACAGATGGGGACTCAGCAGGAATGCAAAATTCAGCAGCCTTCGGTGTGAATCATCCACTATGCAAAGACAGAAATGCTGGATCTCTGACTAAAATGCAGTTTAAATGTGTGTGTGTGTGTGTATGTGTGTGTGTGTGTGTGTATGTGTGTGTGTGTACATGTATGTGTGTTCATTAGTTTCTTCTTTTTTTTTTTTGAGGTGTAAAATTTTTTGTTTACTCAAAGTTTAACTTTACAAATTTAGCTATAATATTATTATAGTGACTGATAAAATTACTCTCAAGTTCACTTTGAATAAAAAACCAATTACAATAATATAACTTCAAAAATTCTCAGATCTATCCAATCAAATATTAAAGTTATATAAAGTCAAGATAATACTAGAATGTGAATTAAGGTAAAAAAATCAGAATAAAAATTATGACCATTGTAAAATATGTATCAGACTAATTTTTTTAACTTTTATTGCATTATGATGAGAAAAGTTATATGATTTTAATTTATCTGAATTTGTTAACATTTAAAAACATATTTTAATTAAATAGGATTGAATCACATTCTTGTTCCCCTTTTGTACCACCACTCGTCTCATAGACCCCCCCTTCAATACCTACAATATAAAATATTATAACAATAAAAATGAGTATTATAAAAGTTGTTGGATATAAAATGACAATTTAAGTCTTGTGTAGATGCTTGTTTACAACAATCTGAAAATACATATGTTTTTCGCAATATAGATTTTAAATAACTCCAAATGTACTAGCTGTATATTTCAAAATAATACATCACTACTACTATTTTCTTAAATGAACATAAATAAGTAAAGTGTTTTTGTTTGTTTGTTTTATATTTAGTACAGCTTAAACCTTGGCTCTTACTGTGGTAACTTGATACAAGAGTTACAAACATCAAGCAAAGCATTCAGTCTTACACTTTGTTGTTCTCTTACAAACCTCCTCCCAATTTACTTGTCTACATTTCTTTTGGGTATATAAACACTTTTAAAATATGTAAGCTGTTCTGAAAACCGTAGTATAGTGTAAAGACATGAAATAAACAATACTACTAATAGAGAGGCTGAGATAGGAGAACCGAGATCTCAAGACCATTATGTTGTACACAGCAAGACACTGTCACGAACAAACAAGCTGAAAGTGTATATGGATTGTATAATATTGGACCTGTTTCTCCAATTATCAAATTAGGGAGAACATTCTATCACAGTCAATAAATTTCTAATTCCTCATATTTTTGGATTTCAACCAATTAGGATATGTTGGTAATTTTAATTTTCATTTTAAGATATTAAGAAAAAGTAATTGTTACTTCCTGTTGTCTTTGTTATAAGAGGTGGAATTAGGATTGTGTGGATTTGTTGAAAGATTACTTTCTTGTTTATTCTAGGGTGTAGTTTTGCTCCTTATGTTGATTTTTTTCCATCTATTATCCTTCGTAGAGCTGGATTTGTGGAAAGATATTGTGTAAATTTGGTTTTGTCATGGAATATCTTGTTTTCTCCATCTATGGTGATTGAGAGTTTTGTTGGGTATAGTAGCCTGGGCTAGCATTTGTGTTCTTATAGGGTCTGTATGACATCTTCCCACTAGCTTTCATAGTGAGAAGTTTGATGTAATTCTGATAGGCCTGCCTTTATATATTACTTGACCTTTTTCCCATACTGCTTTTAAAATTCTTTCTTTGTTTAGTGCATTTGGTGTTTTGATTATTATGTGACAGGAAGAAT
>NW_022196909.1:68709062-68712196 GCF_008632895.1 Mastomys coucha | reverse complement strand
AGTGGAGCTTCCTCTGGGTGTTTTGGGAATGACTGCAGAGTTTGTGCCCAAGGTCTGCTCAGGGCACTCACTGGCCAAGACAGACTGCAAGCTACCCAAGCCATTGGGCTGGCAGAGTTCTTGTATGCCTGGGTCCTGCTGGTCTCAGTTACTTCCGGTGTTGGGACAGATGTTGTGTCCTCCTTACCTCTGATCCTGGGTGTGTTAGAGCACGTGGGAGTGGAGCTTCCTCTGGGTGTTGTAGGATAGGAAGGAACCTGAGCCTCTGGGCTGGAGGGGTTCCTGTATGCCTGGTCCCGCTGGTCCCAGTTACTCCTGGTGTTGGGACAGATGTTGTGTCCTCCTTACCTCTGATCCTGTTAGTATTAGAGCACCTCTGGGTGTTGTGAGACTGGAAGGAACCTGAGCCACTGGGCTGGAGGAGTTCCTGTGTGCCTGGTCTGGCTAGTCCCAGTTACTCTTGGAGTTGGGACAGATGTTATGTCTTCCTCACCTCTGATCCTGTGCATATTAGATCGCCTGGAAATGGAGCTTCCTCTGGGTGTTGTTGGACCAGAAGGAACTTGAGCTACTGGGCTGGAGGAGTTCCTGTGTGCTTGGTCCCGCTGGTCCCAGTTACTCCCAGTGTTGGGACAGATGTTATGTCCTCCTCAGCTCTAGTCTGTGGATTTCCAATCACAGACATTATCAGGAATTCGTGGTAACAGACAACTAGAAAAGGGCATAGCTATACTGTGTTGAACTGCTACACTGTGTTGAACTGCTACACTGTGTTGAAATGCTACACTGTGTTGAAATGCTACACTGTGTTGAAATGCTACACTGTGTTGAAATGCTACACTGTGTTGAAATGCTACACTGTGTTGAACTGCCCCAAACTGCTATGCTGATATAAAGCAATGCTTTGAGATGCTACTTTCTTGTATACAACACATATATCTGTGTGGGGAATGCCTATTTATGTTTATGAAGACATTTTGCAAGTGTGTAAATGTGGAGGGAAGAAGTGACAACCTTGGATATCATTCTTTGGGTACAAGCCTCCTTGGATTTGTTATAAAAAAAATTATACACACAAGCAAGCATGCGTGCACACACACACACCACACTATATTTGCAAACATGTGCCTGTGGAGATCAGAGGATAATTTGTGAGAAGCAGGTCTCTCTTCCAACCATGTGAATTCTTGGGGATTGAACTCAGACCATCAGGCTGCATGTCAAGCACCTTCACTTGCTCATCCAATTCACTAGCCCTGATTGGCCTGATATTCACTTCTTAGAACAGGATGCTCTAAAATTAATGGACACTTACCTTCCTCTGCCTCCAGAGTGTTGGGGTTACCTCCAGAGTGTAATAAGATTCATGGATTCAAGTACTATATAGGATGAATGGTAAATTCTTCTAAACATTTAGGAATGAGATTGTCTCAGTCTTCTATCTCCCTTTCCATTTTGGAAGAGTTGCGATTGAATATATGACATCCTGTGTCAAGTGCTCTACCACGGAGCTACAGCTCCTGTTCTCCAATTCTTGTCAGACGATAAAATTTGATGGTATCCTTTCTATTCCATTCCCTGAAGCCAGCCTTTCATAAATACCAAATCCAGAAAAGAGCAGAAACAACAAAGGTCTATCTGTCACAAACACAAATTCAAAGCATACAACAAATCACTGCATTGTCCAGATATGGTTTGGGCAAGCCTGTCCTGTCAAGACATTAGTTGCGGAGGAAGAAAGATCAACAGTTTAAAATTACCTAAGCCTTAATAATGAGCCAAGGACAGCCAAGACATGCACAATAATAACTCTCGAAGGAACAAAACAAAGAGTAAATCACATTTCCCTGGACTTCTCCTTTACCAAGGCTCACCAGAAAGATCATTGTGTCTTGAGGGAAGGAGCATTGAAGAAGCAAGAGAACACTGTCTTGATGTAGCCACTGAGACTGCTGAGTTCCTTAATAGACAGGAACAGACAAAATTATCTATACATCAACACAACAAACTTGCTGAGAATTTCACATGCAGAATGTATCAACAATACATTCCAATGAAAAGGCCATATGACACTCTACCACAATCCTAATATTTGTCCGTCACTCTAGCTGAGTAAAGGCTCCCTCTCAGGTTTCTGCCTCAGTGTTCGTGTCTGCTGCCCTCTGTAGTTTTAGGCTTTATGGAATGCATATCAGGTCTTGGAGTTGGTTCAGACAAGGTATATACCTTCCTAAACTCTGCTGGAGCTGGAGAAAAATTTCTAGAAAGGCCCAAGGCTCAGCAACACTGGCCAACAAGGGACTTCCATGAGGTCAGAAGAGGTCAGAGACATGGAAACTCAGCTCTGTTTCACTCACTGCTCAGCTTAAGAGACAGTCACATTCAAGCCTGCAGTCCCATGCCCTTCACAGGACTACACCCACTCCAAGTACCCTGAACAGCCGTCTCTGTCATCCTTGCTCTGGGCAAACTGGCACAACACTGAAGCAACACTATCTTAGGATAACAGATCACACACAAAACTGGCAAGAAAGCTTGACCCTCCTAGGCTCCTGCCCAATTTTGTTGTCATTGCCTGAGGTATTACCTTCCAATAAAACTTCCAATCTGGTAGTTTCTTGCCACAGATCCCAAGATTTCAGTTAACACAAGGTGAGTGTTAATTTCCCACAGTATTACTGGTCACCAAGAACTTAGGAATCCTCCAATCACTCTAGGCTGGTGTCCTGAGCAGACTCTGGATGCTAACTCTGCAGCCAGTCCCACAACACCCAGAGGAAGCTCCACTCCCAGGAACTCTGACACGCCCAGGATCAGAGGTGAGGAGGACCCAACATCTGTCCCAACACCAGAAGTAACTGGGACCAGGCACACAGGAACTCCACCAGCCCAGTGACTCTGGTTCCTTCAGGTCTCTCTGGGCTGGTATGCTGAGCAGACCTTGGGTGTAAGCTCCCCAGCCAGTCCCACAACACACAGAGGAAGCACCACTCCCAGGTGCTCTAACAAGCCCAGGATCCCAGGATCCCAGAATCACAGGATCACAGAGACAGCATGACTCTGAAAAGTTCTGACACAACCAGGATCACAGGAAGAACAGGCTCCAGTCAGATTTAGCAATGGCAGGTAGCACT
>NW_022196909.1:68702171-68708540 GCF_008632895.1 Mastomys coucha | reverse complement strand
CCTGTCACATAATAATAAAAACACCAAATGCACTAAACAAAGAAAGAATACTAAAAGCAGTAAGGGAACTATGGAGCAGAGACTGAAGGAAGCACAAGTCAGCCTGATATAGCTGTCTCCTGAGAGACTCTGGCAGTACCTGACTAATACAGATGTAGAGGCTCACAGCCATCCATTGAACTGAGTACAGGGTCCCCAATGAAGGAGTAAGAGAAAGGACCCAAGAAGCTGAAGGATTTGCAGCCCCTTAACAAAAATATGAACTAACTAGTACCCTCAGAGCTCCCAGCGACTCAACCACCAACCAAGGACTATATATGATGGGACTCATTTTTCTGGCAACAATGTGGGATCGTCAATGGGAGAAGAGGCCCTTAGCCCTGTGAAGGTTCTATGCCCCAGTGTAGGGGAATGCCAGGGCCAATAAGTGGGAGAGGGTTGGATGGCAAGCATGGGGAGGGGGGAGGCAAGAGGGGTTTGTTCTTGGTGTTTTTGTTTGTTTGTTTGTTTGTTTGTTTGTTTGGAGGGGAAACTGATAAAGAAGAAATAATATGACATGTAAATAAAGAAAATATCTAATTAAAAAAAGTATAGAGTTCTATATAACTCTCAATAAAATTAGAGTTGAGTAAGCATTATAAAAAATGAAACAGCACATAAAAGTTCATGTTTGCCTGGTATGGTGGTATATGCCTTTAATCTAGCACTCAGGAGGTAGAAGAAGAGAGATAATCTGTCTCATTTTTTGTTGTTCTTAAACTTCTTGTGCAATCATTCTTCCTGCGCAACCATCCTACATGGACAGGTCTTCTATTAAAACCAACCATTGATCCAGTAAGTTTAACCAAGTGACCTATCAAAAAGGTGTACAGGATAAGGAAGGAGTGCACTCATTCACAGGATCACTGTCAAAGTTCACTTTCAGAGCTGCAACAGATAGAGGCCAGCCAGAACTGCAACAGGTAGAGGCCAGCCAGAGCTGTAACAGATAGAGGCCAGCCGGAGCAAAACTTGGAGGAAACAGAGGGCTTCATGATACAAATGCAAAAAGACACATTGGAGCCATGTCCCGAGCAGCAGCAGGTCTGTGGTGACGGTTACAGGAGGACGAAGGATGGAGCCATATCCCGAGCAGCAGCAGGTCTGTGGTGACGGTTACAGGAGGATGAAGGAGACAGACAAAAAGCAACTCTGAAGTTAACTGGTACAGAGATGGAGCCTCCCAGCCCTAAACCTTGACTATTCACAGGTTTGAGCATATATACTCCTTTTATCACTTTGTTTCCTAATTTTTAAAGATGTGGTTTATAAGTTTAAGTATCCCGACTAACAGTCATATATGAAACAAATAGTTTATAGTTGACTTAATTCTGTCAGATTTTCAAAATTTGTTGCTCTGTGAATAATAATTTGGAATAAATACCCAAATCCATTATCTTATCACAAATTTCAAATGCTGGTATGCTGACTCTGTATTTCTAAAAATGGATTTTTTGCTGAGTTACTTTTTGTGGTTGTTAATATTGTCTAATTGAAGGACAATATTAATTGGAGTGACCTAGGAGATAAGGTCTAGGCATGTCTGTGAGAGATTTATCTAGATTAGATTAATTGAATTATGGAGACCAACAGTAACTGTGACTGGTGACATTCTATGGATTGAAGTTCATGGCTACACAAAAAGGATAAAGCAGACTAAATGCCAGCCTTCATCTCAGAGAATTTATTAAGATCACAGTGTGAGAAGGGAAGAGTGACTAGTGTCTGATAGGAGCCCTCACGTGTGGTCACTAATGAGAGAGGACAGGGTACAGGATTCAGCGTTCTGTCAGAGAGTTCTTCAACAGGCCTTCCCTTTCCTCCTAGTTGCTCACAAGGGGATGGAGGCAAGACAAGGGGGAAACCCCAAAGGACTCTCTGGAGAGAAAAGTAAAGAGGATATGGAAGATACTCCAATATAGATTTTTGTTTCTGTGTTATCTTATAGAGTAGTAACAAGGAACCTGTAGACTGACTTAGAATTAAAAAAAAAAAAAACTGATATTTCCCTATAGTTAAGCTTAGCCTAATCTTAAATTAGAGCATGGAAGAAGTGGCTGATAGTTGGGGAATATTAATTACACTCTATTTTTGTAGGTGAGAGAGCATTCATTCAGCAGGTTTTTCAGGTTGTCGACATGCATGTGTAGTCACACACTAATTGCAAGAGTAGGCCTTCAAGCACTTAGGCCCTCATCCCAAGTATAGCCAGAGGGTATTCCAAGTTACACAGGGGAAAAGCCAAGTATTTTTGTTGGTTTTGATCATTGTTTCTGGAAGCTGTTGCCGTAGTTGGTTAATTTGTTCTGATCAGCCTGCAGCGGCAGCCCGAGTTCCTCACTACCCGCCCCAATGCTGTATATAGATTCTCGATAGAAAGACACACACACTCGGCCTTATGTTTAGTATGTCCTAAGCAGGTCAATGGTGGGTCCAATCACAAATTTCCATTCAGCTAGCACACTCTCCCCTCTGATATTCCTGAATTATCACTTACTAAAACCTCTACTCCATCCTGGCTACCTGACCTGCTGCCCTCCTGGGCATAATGCCCGACTCTGTCATGTTAGCTATCTCTTTGTCCTACACTTCGCAGGCCTGATCTTTCTACTTCCTCAGCATGGCAGTTCTGCCTTTCTTCCTCTCTGTTTCTTGCCTGGGAATCCTAAAATGTCCCACCTCTGTCTCGCTGCCCAGCCATTGGCCATCAGAAACTTTATTTACCAATCAAAGACAACTGGGAGTCCTACTCAGTGTCCTACATGCAGACATTCAAATTCCCATGTAATTTCAGGAACCCAACTAACATAATACAAGTGATAAACCAAATCCACAACAGGAAGCCATGTGGCGTGATCTTACAAAAGTCAAAGAGATCAGACTTCTACCTTTCAAAATCAAGTTTTCCCTCCTAAAATACTGAGTTAGGAAAAAGCATTACTTCCTCTCAATATTCATTTTCATTTTTTTTCTTTTCTTTTTTCCCTTTTCTCCCTCATTCTCAATACATAGCACAGTAAGTGGCCTTATTTCTTTTCTCTTGCTTCTCTGGTCCTTCAGCAAAACCTATTTTCTTCACTTTTACACTGGAATGAATACCACATGTCAGTTAATTGTCTAGGGCTATTTAAGTTCATTGAGAAGCTGGCTCCAGAGGTTTTCCTGTAGACCTAAATTTTTTCATCTCAAAGTATCCTCCCAGACTCCCTGTTTAGGAACACAGTGGTGTCCACACTTTGCAGCAGGGAGAAAGGAAAACAGCAAAACAGCTCAAGGTAAAAAAAAAAAAAAAAAAAAAAAAAAAAAAAAAAAAAAAAAAAAAAAAAAAAAAAAAAAAAAAAAAAACAATAGTGAGCTCTTGAAAATAGTTGAAAAGTAAACTATTTCCCACAGAGGGTATTATTGTCTACCCCATGATATAAAAGTGATATTTCAGCACCCTGAGCTAGAACTGACCTGAATATCTGCTCCCTGCAGACTAGCTTTCTTGGTACCAGAAGGAACCATGCAAGCTTCCAGAGGAAGGAAGCAATCAACAAGCCTTTGATTATGACACCTGTGAACCACATCAACCATCATGTTTGGTAATCAGGTTCCAGGATGGCAAATATAGCTTGGACTTATTTGGACAAATTTGACTTAAGACTCAAAAATAGGGGAGCCATGCCTGGTACTGGAAACCACCCTAACAGCTCAGTCCTACTGAAGTCTTAGTTATTAGAGGAGAATCTACAACCACAAATTCACTAGGCCAGAATAAGTCCTAACAACAGTCTATGAACACTTGTCCTTGAACCCTCACAGAAGTATAGTCTTCACCCTTCATCTATAAAAATTCTTTTTGCAAAAGGTAGAGCCACTGCAGAAACCACAATCTATTAATATACAGGGATATGGATCCCAGTCCCAAGGGATAATCTGTAAAACACTCCCACACCTAAGGCTCAGTGAACGTTGAGGAAGAGGGGGCAGAAAGGTAATAAGAGCCAGAGGACAAAGAAGTTTGCTCTGAGGTTGTGTCTTCTAGCAATGTCAGAAGCTACACCCATAAAACTCATCAACATAACTGCACATGAACAAGGATGATATGAGTGGACATGCAAAATGGGCAGAGAAAAGACCATGGAGCCTCAACTCCATGAAAAGAACTACAACAACCAGGGAAATTGGCAACAGGAGAGGTGGTCCTCTCTAGGCAACACCAGTCAGTTGTCTAGTAACAAATTGCCCTGAAAACATACATAAAACTAATATAGACTGAAGAGGTTATATTTAGTAATATGTATATATAAATATATAGATATAGATACATACATATATATTATTCATATATGCATGCAACAACAATTCATGAAAAAAGGAGGCATAAATTTAACAGGTAGCAGAGAATATTATATTAGAAGAGTTTGGAGGATATATAACAAGGGCACTTGCTCCATTATGTTCATAACAGTCTTATTTATAATAGCCAGAAGCTGGAAAGAACCCAGATGTCCTTCAACAGAGGAATGGATACAGAAAATGTGGTACTTTTACCCAATGGAATACTACTCAGCTATTAAAAATGATGAATTCATGAAATTCTTAGGCAAATGGATGAACCAATCATGCTAAGTGAGGTAACCCAATCACAAAAGAACACACATGGTATGTACTCACTGATAAGTGGATATTAGTCCAGAAGTTTGGAATACACAAGATACAATTCACAAACCACATGAAGCTCAAGAAGAAGGAAAACCAAAGTGTGGGTGCTTTGGTCCTTCTTAGAAAGAGGAACAAAATACCCATGGGAGCAAATATGGAGAAAAAGTGCAGAGCAGAGACTGAAGGAAAGGCCACCCAGAGACTGCCCCACCTGGGGATTCATCCCAGATACAACAACCAAACTTCAACACTATTGTGGATACTACAAAATGTTTGCTGAAAGGAGACTGATACAGCTGTCTCCTGAAAAGTCCTGCCAGAGCCTTACAAATACAAAGTTGGATGCTCACAGCCAACCATTGCAATAAGTGTGGGGTCCTCAATGGAGGAGTTAGAAAAAGGACTCAAGGAGCTGAAGGGGTTTGCAACCCCATAGGAAGAACAATAATATCAACCAACCATACCCCCCCCCCAGAGCTCCCAGGGACTAAGCCACCAACCAAGGAGTACACATGGCTCCAGCTGCATATGTAGCAGAGGATGGCCTTGTCAGGCATCAATGGAAGGAGAGGTCCTTCATCCTATGAAGGCTCAATAGATGCTTCAGTGAAGGGGAATGGAGGGTATGGAGGTAACAGTAGGTGGGTGGGTGGAGGAACACCTTCACAGAAGCAGGGAGAGGGAGGAGGGGATAGGGGGTTTCTGGGAGGGGGTGAAATCAGGTAAGAACATAACACTTGAAATGTTAATTAATTAATTAAAAGAAGAAGAGTTTGGAGGGAGAAAGGGGAATGAAGAAATGTAATTATTTCTGACCTGCCCTGGCCAGAGAGGCTATGAGTCTGCACATTGAATGTTATGCAAAGGATCTATATGGAATGGGACTCCAGCTTTAAGAGTAGTGCAAACAAGGCACTTATCATTTTTATTCTTAAAGCAAACAAGACATGAGGTGACAATTACACGTAATGTAAGGAAATACGCGTACATTAAAGAAAACCACCTGCCGTTATGTCACCTCGTCTTTGTTCCATGAAGGTAATACGCATATGCCAGGGCATCCACATCACCTTTTTGCTTTCTACTGCATTTATTTATTATAGTTTATACAATTCTTTCTAGAACACCACATTGTTGAAAGAACATTCTACACTACATCCATAGTTCACAGTAAGTTCACAGCTGTTTTACATAGGCTCCCACAATTATAATCTCAAAAATAAATTACAAAACTAAATACAAATGGTCAGTAAACATTTGATACAGGTTCTCAGTGTGTAGCTTGGACTGTTCTGTGACTTACCATATATACCAGACTTAGCCTGGACCTCACAGATGTCTGCATGCCTCTGACACCCAAGTGCTGAGGTTAAAGGGGTGCACCCCTAGGCCCAGCCAGTAAACATTTTTAAAAGTATTCACTGTCAGAGATGTGACTCTGGAATGGCAACGCCATCCCTCACTTGATGCCCATCTTTCTGCTGGAGGTGGGCTCTATAGTTCCCTCTCCATACTGTGGGGCATTTCATCTCAGGTCCCTCCCTTTGATTCCCTAGAGTCTCTCACCTCCCAGGTCTCTGGTGCATTCTGGAGTGTGCTCCCACCTCCTATCTCACCTCCCAGGCCTCTGGTGCACTCTGGAGTGTCCCCCACCTCCTATCTCCCCTCCCAGGTCTCTGGTGC
>NW_022196909.1:68699827-68700615 GCF_008632895.1 Mastomys coucha | reverse complement strand
GGGTCCCCCCACCTCCTATCTCCCCTCCCAGGCCTCTGGTGCACTCTGGAGGGTCCCCCACCTCCTATTTCCTGAGGTTGCCTGTTTCCATTCTGCTGGCCCTCAGGGCTTCCTGTTTGAAAGACCTACAGGGATGGAAATGGAAAGGAGCCTGAGGAAAAGAAGGTCCAATGTCAGGCCCAAAGTGGGATCCAGCTCAAGAGGAGGTCCCAAGGCCTGACACTGTTACTGAGGCTATGGAGCCATCACAAAAAGGGACCTATCATGACTGCCCTCCGAAAGACCCAACAAGCAGCGGAAAGAATCAGAAGCAGTTATTTGCACCCAACCAATGGAAAGAAGCAGGTGACTCCTGTTGTTGAATTAGGGAAGGCTGAAAGAAGCTGAGGAGAGGGGGCTGGAGAGATGGCACAACAGTTAAGAGCGCTGACTACTCTTCCGAAGGTTCTGAGTTCAAATCCCAGCAACCACATGGTGGTTCACAACCATCCATAATGAGATCTGTTGCCTTCTTCTGGAGTGTCTGAAGACAGCTACAGTGTATTTACATATAATAAATAAACAAATCTTTAAAAAAAAAAAAGAAGAAGAAGAAGAAGCTGAGGAGAAGGGCGATCCTGTAGGAGGACCATCAGTCTCAATTAATCTGGACCCCTGAGATCTCTCAAACACTGGACTACCAAACAGACAGCTTACACTAGCTGATATGAGGCCCCCAACACACATACAGTAGCGGACTTCTGGGTCTGTGTTCATTCAGAGATGATGCACCTGACCCTCAAGAGACT
>NW_022196909.1:68688521-68699817 GCF_008632895.1 Mastomys coucha | reverse complement strand
ACATGGGGTGGGGAGGAGATGTAGGATGTGGAGCAGTCAGAAGGTGGATAGGAGGGACAGGGAATGGAATATGAAGTGTAAAAGATAAATTAATTTATAAAATCAAATTAAAAAGTATTCACTGTTCTTGACTATCCAGAAAACACATATTAAAACTACTTCAAGATTCTATCTCACTCTAGACAGAATGGTTATGATCAGGAATACATGTGACAAGCAATACTGCTATGGATGTACAGAGAGGGGCAATCTACATTGTTGGTGGGGGTATAAACTAGTACAAGCACTATGAAATCAATCTGCAAGATTCTCAAAAAATTATGAATGGAATTACCATAACATAACCCAACTATATCATTCAAGCAAAAATAATCAAAGGGCTTTTTATCATACTATAGAGATACTTTTATATCACACTTTACTCATAATAGCTAGAAAATCATATCAACCTAGGTTTCTATCAACTGTTGAATAGATAAAGAAAATGTGGTACATTTATACAGTGAAATGTTACTCAACTGTAAAGACAAAGTTCTAAAATTTGCAAATAAATAAATGAAACTGGAAAATAAAATGCTAGAAGAGTGGTTATCTGGCTTCTGCATTTTCTTGCTGGTGGCACCAGAGATTCCATTTACACAGTTCATCTTCTGCATTTTCTTTCTGATCTTTCTCCTTATGAGACAGAAATTCATGTATGTCTCTTCCTTAACTTGTACATGAACATTATACTGTTTGTATTTGGAGACAGCTGCAACTTTGTTGACTGTTCCTATTTTTCAATGGGTTTCCTAATATTTGCTCTAATATAATTCTTCTGCATCTTTTGTGGACAGATCATTTTCTCTGCCTTGATTTCCCTGGATGCCTTTGACAAAATCAGCTGACCTGATTTAGGTAGGTCTGTTGCTGGGATTTGTGGTCAGTCACATGTGTCCAGTCTCTGATCTTTTTCTGTAACACTTTCTGTATCTCTGAGGCATTGTGTAAAGGGCTGGAACAAGAAGGGCCGGGTAGTAAGGAATCTCACCTGCCCTAAATCTTCTAGGTTTAGGACCAGCTGATTGCTACATTTGGTGTAGCATTTGGGCCATAAAAGTGGGTTTTCTGAGTCTATAGATGAAGTGTAAAAAGGTGTATGTGTGCTGCTGGGACTAGATGTCCCAGGGTGGAGTGGTACCCAAGGGGAGCTCCCCCTTCTCTGAGTAGAAGGCAATGGAGTAGGAGGAGGAGGAATAAGTAAAGGCTCTGACTGGGAGCAGAGGAAAGCGGGGGGCTGTGATCAAAGTGTAAAGTGAATTAAAAATAAACTATCAAAAAAAATAAAAAATAAAAAGACTTGACATGCCTAGAAGCTCAAGGCAATTTGTGTTTCTGTCAACCATTCGTCAACATGTTCTGAATGCCAATTCAAAGATGACTTTGGAGTCCTACTGAAATATTTCAGATGTTGTTGTTTGTGAATAGTATCTATCCAACATCACTGAGAGATGGTTCAACAGGATGCCTTCAATTTCACCATCTTCATGTAAGTGATAGCCTGTGACTGTGGGTCCATGGCCACTGCCCTTCTCAGGAGAACCATTCTAGAGGCACAAAAGGGATGCACATTCACATGCCAAGGCTCTGGTGAGATATATTCTTTATCTGCTCAGGCAGGTTTCACAGCCAAAATGCAAAGTATCTAAGGTGGGCAGTTAATCAGGTTTATCTACTCACTGGGTGGCTTTCACAAAGAGATTCACCTATTGAGTCCCCCAATATTATTAGCAACTTGGAGTGGTTGTGTGAAGTTGAATGGTAGAACAGAAACCATTTCATTGTTTTCCACAGCATGTCCTACCGATGTTGTGTGAGATGTGTGCAGCCTCTGAGCTTCTCTAGAACTCAGGCATGACATGAGAGTCATTCATGAGAAGTGTAGGTGAAAGATGATCTCCTCAGTCAGTGTCATGAATGCTGAGTGTGCACATCCTCATGTCAGGAATTATCTGGGTACATGTTTCAAGATGTGGCCAGGCATCTACCAGAGGAGGCTTATTTTACAATGATGCTGCCAGAAAGATTCTTTCACCTGCTCAAGTCCTATGGTCTTTCAGAAAAGAGCAAGTTTATTTTAGGTGGAATTCAGTACCTTGTGAAACAGGGATAATGTTCATTTTCTCCTTATGTGACCTACCTGAGGAAGAATTCAGTGTGTCTCTTCAGGAATTGCTGTCTGCAGGGACTGCTCTAGCCTGGATGCCGGTGCTGTCCTATAAACAGGCTCTAGGAGTCAGGAGAAGCAGTGTCCCAACAACCTGTCTGGACTGGACACTGCATTCCGTACACCATCTTGTTTAACACTTGCCTAGATGAGTCAGAATGCATAGATGGTGAAAATGATCCTCGACCACAGAACTTGTGTGACAGAACCTGCAGATTTGAGGAGTGAAACCATGGTCAGTGAAAGATCTGAACTCTAGTGTAGACACTAAGACTACAAGGGATGCAGTATGTTTGTGGTCATCATATGTAAGTCAAATATCTGGATGTTATTTTCAACAGTATACCAGCTAATCATGGTCTGTCCAAAGAGCAAGCTACGGAGTATCTATGGGACTCAGATCTTATCTGGAAGATGAATATTACTGGCCAATATTAGGGTCAAGTTTGGGTAGGTTCTGGTAAAAATAGTTGGCGTTGACTGGACCTCTCCAGGTGTCCCCATCAGGCAGGCTAAGTGGAGAGGAAAATGCTGAGTCTGTGAGCCGGGCTCTAATAAGCTGAATTCTCTTTTCTCAGGTAACAGGGTAAAGGCAACAACATGATCCCTCCAGTAGATGGAACATAAAATATCCCCATTATACTTTACTGGCCTCTTGGGCATCAATTCTGCACTGTGAAATTCACATACTTAGAGTCAATGGCACATGGTATAGCTGAACAATCACTTGTGCTGTGTCTCCTGGGATTCCTTGATATGGCTACATTAATCAAGTCTCCTTTGCCTTGGCACTGCTTTCAATGAAGTGCAGGAGTAATGAAGAGCTTAGTTAGTGGACACTAACTAATAAGCATACCAGCTATGGGCCAAGAAAAAGATAACTAATTGCTTCTTGGCTGTGTGAACTCTCATGATCATGGCTCTGAAACTCAGTACAAATGCAGTAACTGCCCAGTGGAAGAATGAACATCAAGACATAGATGTGAGTGAAGATGCTTACCCTCCATTTCAAACCTTCCTCCTCAAATGTTATCTAAGTTATAAGTTCCCTCTGAGGCCATTCCTCCTTCCCGCTCTTCTCTCTCTCTCTCTCTCTCTCTCTCTCTCTCTCTCTCTCTCTCTCTCTCTCTCTCTCTCTCTCTCTCTCTTCATACTCTGTAATCAGAGGTTAATGACCTCTTTCTTGGAGAGGGTGATAGGCTTGCTTGGGCAGACTCGTGGTTCCTGACCTGTAGACTGATGTGAAGTTAGGCAAGATTCCAAGAGCTTATCTTCTACTATCACTGTTGTAGGCTAAGTAAGCTCCACGCATCCTTCAAAGTGTAGCAGCATCTATGTATTCCATGTATAGTGATGCCCATTTCCCTCCAGCTTGCAGGCACTTTCCTGTTAGGAGACAGACCTGGTTCTGATAAAACTCCCCACAGTGAGGCTCCTTAGCACACAGATTAAACTGAGCCAGCGTGCAGTGGACTATGACTTCTGTGATGGGAAGGATACAGGAGTAAAAGCAGGGGGCAAACATAATAGCAGAGAGGGGACCTAGAGCAAGGAGGAGATGGAGCTGCCCTGTCCTCATGTGGGAAATCTGATGAGAAATATAGAGAAATGAGTATTGCTGTGGTATTTCTCTACAGGCTTGGCCACAGAGTTGCCACATTCATGGGCAGCTTGGACATGACATTGTCTCAAAATGCCTTCTGAAAATGATGCTGTGAGAGGCCAGGCTTGGGGGCCTTTTTCCTTGTTAACTATGGTTTCCTGTGGAGAAACCCTTGATAGATGGTTTGCCTCCTCCTGTATTGGATAGAGGCCTCTATGCTGGGTAAACAGGCACACTTCTGTCTGGATTTTCTGCAGGACTCTTCCTTCATTCTGCTCTGTCAGCCCACAACAGGCAACCCCAAGTTTCATAATATACAGAGCTTATCCCTTCAAAGAAGAGGATATGTGAAAGAGACCATGTAAAGCAGTTCTCAGCCCTCCTAATTCTGCAAAACTTACTATAGTTCCTGCTGTCTCCACCAACTCTGCTTCTCATCCTCTACTGTCCATCTGGAGCTCAACTATTTTATTTTACATAGAAGCAAGAACTTCTGGGGAACTGGCATTTTGAAATTAGATTTTTAAATTTTCATACTCATCCATAGAAAACATTTAATGTGTCTGTTTCAATGGAATAAGACAATCTCAAAAGAAAATTAATGAAAAATTATATGAAGAGGATACAGGGAAAAAAGCACATGCCCAGCCTCAAGTATGAAATTTTGACATTTTCAGAAACAGATCAAGATGCCTGGTCTATGAGTTATAAGCCTTTCCCCAAAGACAAAAATGGCTTGTTTTTACTCATACGGAAGTTTGGTTGTTAGGAGCCTGAACATAAATGATGAAGCTCTAAGGACACAGAATAGGACAGTGGTCTTCCTGAGATGTTCAACAACTTTCTGGGATGCAGAAAGTTCACCTCCATCACAGACGTTCCAGATGCTTTTGGTGCTTCAGAACTGAGATTCTTGCATCCCTGGCTCCCCATTGGCCAGCCAGGATGAACAAGTTTCAGTGGTTTAATACTCAATACTCTTTCATTAGATTTAATGTATGTGGGTTTACGTTGGAAGTGCAAACTTCTCCAATCACTCTGGAAATTAATTTGGCAGCTTCTCAGTAACACATGTTTTAACAGAAGAAAATTAAAAAGTAAATAAGTGAGTTTTTAATAGGAATTTGCAGAGTAAATAATGAAGAAAGAGATAAGACAAATTCTCTACCCATAACACCTCACGTCCAAATATTCTCAACTAGAGTTTAAAGTTAGAACTACCAAGAACTCTTGAATTAAAGAAAACAAGATAAGTGAGTTATATATAAATTAGTGACAAATGGCATCTTCAGTAAGAGTCCCACCTCTCCCTCCAGTCATCATTATCTCTTTCAGTAACTATACAGCTTTCTAAATTCTAGTTCTTTCAATAGAATGTAATGTGTTGCAATTATTCTTTATTTCATCCTCAAACTTGCTCCAAATATGATGAAACAAGAGCCACTTCACACTGCTCCCTGTGTTTTGCCATGAATAGTCACTTATAAGATATTTCTTTCTAGCTTGAGGTAATGCCAACTCATTTCATATATTTTCTGTAGGTATTCCTTCTGGATCATTCTCAGGAAGAATCATCTTTAGATGTCAAGCTTGGGTATATAGTGACTCTGTGGTGTTCATCGCTCGCTGGTCTTTTCAAATACAGCATTCATTCTTGTCTTCTGATTTTCAATATTTATAGCCTCTCTCCTATCATATATTATAAAGGAGCAGTGAAGTTTTATGATACTTAATAACTATTCATTTAAGGTTAAGGAGCAGCTTTGGACTAATAATCTATCTCTCTGAAACTACAGTTCAAAATTGCTCCAGAGTCTTGGTCTTCAAAACTATCAAAACCATAAAAGTCAAAGAAAAAAATTTATATTAAAGTCTTAAAAAAAATTACAGGGCCAGCAAGATGGCTGAGTTTACATAAAGGCACTTGTCACCAAACCTGATGACCAGCCCTTCCACAATAAATTAACAAAGTAAAATGTAATACAAAGAAACAAAATAAAATAAATAATCTTGGCATTTACCTTGCAATAAAATTATTTGGATAATTGGAGTGATACATATTATGTGGTTCAATTTAGATAATATCTTTGGCTCAATCTGTTGTACTATACTATAATTTGTCTAAAAGTTTTGATTAATATAAAAAAGAAGACAGAGGAGAATAAACAAGAAACAAACACCAAGAAATATACCTTTGCATTATCAGTAGGGAAGGGTTTAAGAAGATTTATTTGCTGTCTTAGGGGCATGCATTTAAAATAGAAAAAGAATTCTATAATTGTGCCTAATAAAAATAAAAAATAATAATAACAAAATAAAAGGTTTAACAATAATAAAATTAATTATAAAAATATTAACAGTAGCTTCAAAAGAGAAATAAGGATAAGATAAATGCAACAATTAAATCATTAGGAAAAATGAGAGCTAAAATGTTTGTGAATCACTGCAAATATGTTCTCTGAATAAAAGAAACACAATTGTAAAATGCTTGACTCAAAAGAAATAGTGACTGAACAGGCCACAATGTGAGTGGCATCACCATGGATACGGACATACAATACCAACATACTTGAACATACAGCTGAAGTTCATGATGTGATAGGAAAATAGAAGTTCAATTAAGAAAATGAAGACTATCTGAATGCCTTAGATACACACATATCCTCAAACTATATCTCAACACTGTGGTGGTACTACTTCTAGTGGGGAAGGTAAACAATAGGTTATTGGGAAAATTCAACACTGAAAAATGTCAACTCTGGTATACACCATCAGGAAAGATTCTACCACAGGAACAAGCACGGACAATGATAAAGTAAATGCATCAGTGGACCCACCTGGGGGTAAGCAAGTTAATTCAAACTGCCTTAAGATCTAAGTATTATATTCCATGACTGAAACTCCTGGTGGAACAAATAGTCCACAGTTGTGTGCCCTGCCAGAAGGGAAATGCTTGCAGAAGCAAAGCTGACCCCAGCAAGAGACCTCAGGGAGATAAGCCAGGAGCCTACAGGGAAGTGGACTTCACCAAGATAAAAGCAGGCAGGTATGGCTATAAATATCTTCTAGTTTTCATAGATACTTTCTCAGGATGGGTAGAAACCTTCCCTACCAACCAAGAGACTACCAACAGCAGTAGTCAAGAAGATACTGGAAGAAATTTTCCCCCTCATTTGGAGTGCCCAACGTAGCTGGGTCTCATAATGGCCCTGCCTTTGATGCCAAGGTAAGCCAGGGAGTGGCTAGGTACCTAGAGGTCGATTGGAAACTTCATTGTATTTATAGATCTCAAAGCTCAGGACAGGTAGAGAGGATGAATAGAACTCTAAAAGAGATCTTGACTAAATTGACCATGAGACTGGTGCTGCCTATGTGGTGCTCCTTCCTTTGGCCCTGTTTAGAGTCAGAAACACCCTCACCCTCTTTCGTCTAACTCCTTTTGAAATCTTGTATGGGACTCCTGCTCCCCTGACTTTTCTGGGGGATATACTTGAACCCACTTGTCACGCCAGGTTAAAGGGCCTGAAGGTGGTACAGAAAGAAGTCTGGTCACAACTAGCAGTTGCCTACGAACCTGGTACCCCTAAGACCTCATATCAATTCTAGGTTGGGAATTCAGTCTATGTGAGGCAACATTGTGCCCAGATGCTCGAGCCTCGTTGGCAAGGACCCTAGCTAGTATTGTTAACTACCCCAATGGCTGTCAAGGTAGACGGGATCGCTGCCTGGATACATGCCTCACATATGAAGCCTGCTCCCTCAACTGAAACCAGAATTCCAGATCACCCTACCTGGAAGCCCCAGTCTACAGAGAACCCTCTGAAGCTGAAAATCATCAGAGAGCCCAATGCTGAGGATCCTCTCCCTGGTACTGTATCTTAGTATTTTTCCTTTGTGCTCTCCTATCCTCAGCCCTCAACAGCCTCGCAAGCTAACCTGGCTGGTGATGAACGAGGTAGGAGACACGATCTGGAGTCTATCTAAGATCACCACCCCGTATACCTAGTGTTCTGACCTTTTTCCGGATGTTTGTAAGTTGGCTTTTGGAGCCCCAGCCAACTGGGACCTAGAAAGGTACTGAGGGCTCTTCCTTTGTGTGTTTGCCTGGGCTCCACTGAGATCGGCCCCTAAACCCCACATGTGGAGGAAAGGTAGAATTTTTCTGTAACAGTTAGGGCTGTGAGAGCACAGGAGATGCCTCGTGGGGACCCTCCTCCGTTTGGGACTATATCGAAGTGTCAGCAAATTATACTCATTAGAAAATGGGGAGCCAGGGAAATTCTGGTTGGAAAGATATCCCTGAATGCTCAGGATGTGTCACCCACTTCGAATTGCATTCATTAAACCAAGAAAGCAGGTCTTAGATTGGACTAGGGGATATACCTGGGGCCTTAGGTTTTACAAAGAGAGATATGGACTAATGTTCACTATTAAACCGAAGGTCAAGACCCCATATACCCCCTTAGGCCCCAATAAAATCCTGGCTCCTATCAAGCCCCCTATTAAAGCTCCTCAGCCTTCATCCCCACTCCCCCACCCACAAGGGCTCCCTCTATCGGGCTGACCAGCCTTGCAGACCAAGGCATGGTGCCCACTCCCAAAGACGATCCAGAGTTACCATGCTTAGTTCATTTAGTTCAAGAAGCTTTTCCGGTCATCAGTAGCACTAACTACAATGCTACCAATTCTTGCAGGCTTTGTTACAAAGAAGCTCTCCCTTATTATGAGGGGATTGCCTTTGTTGGGACAGTTAATCTGTCTGACGATGCCTCACAGTGCCGCTGGCAACAACATAAATGCCAGACTCACCTTGTCTGTCATTACTGGGCAGAGAGTATGTGTGGGAAAGATCCCTTCCAAACATGCTCGTCTTTGTAATCAGACTTTGCCTCAGTCCAATTCATCTGTTCACCTCCTGTCCCCCGCTTGAGGGATGGTGGGCATGTGCCTCAGGAGTTACTCTGTGTGTCAACTCTCAGGTATACAACAACTCTCAGGATTTTTGTGTTCTGGTACAACTAGTTCCCAGGCTGGTTTACCATCCCTATGAAGAATTATTGTTCCACTGGGATGAGATCCAGTTCAGGGTTAAGAGAAAACCTATAGGGATAATTGTTTCTATCTTGCTGGGATTGGAGTGGTGGTCGTTGGAACAGCCACAGGAACATCATCACTAAAACTCCATCAGCAGAGCTATCAGAGTCTTAGGTCCGCTACAGATGCTGATAGAGTGAAAATGGAAAATTCCATTCCCAAGATCCAGGAATCCTTGACTTCATTATCTGAGGTAGTCCTCCAAAATAGGAGAGGCCTAGACCTCCTCTTTCTCCAGCAAGGAGGTCTGTGTACAGCCCTGAAAGAAGACTGCTGTTTTTACATAGGCCATTCTGGAATTAGAAAGGATTCATTTGCCAAGGTTAGAGAGGAGCTGGCCAAAAGGAAGAGAGAAAGAGAACAGAGCCAGGGGTGGTTTGAATCTTGGTTTAACTCTTCCCCTTGGCTCACTACTTTGATTTCTACCCTCTAAGGACCATTAACAATCCTGATGTTGCTTTTAGTTTTGGCCCCTGAATTTTAAACTGCTTGCTGGCCTTGATTAGAGAAAGCATAAGTACAATTCAGATTATAATGTTAAGACAACAGTATCAAGAGTTAGGCCAGAGTGAGTTATAACTTCATGATTGAAATATTAACAAAAAAAGGGAGGTGGGACCTTAGAGAACATAAGATGACCACTGAAAGACCTTGACAGGAATGTATGCCCTGGGGACATTCCAATGAAGGGTTGTGAAAGGATGTGATAAACACTCCCTTCCCCAAAATAACCAGGACAACAAATTTCACCAGAACCCCCAACAGCAGGGTGAAATCAAAAATTTTCCAGTTCCCCGTTCTGGGTTCCTCCTTAAACTGTATAAATACTGTGTGCTTGGAGTGTTTGGGGTTACCTCTGCTCTGATGGCAGGACAACCCCAACACATTAGATCAATAAACCTCTTGCTTGATGCATCGATCTCTGATCTCCATCTCTGTTTTTCTGTGAGTGGGATATCCCGGATGTAGGACTCTTTGGGTCTTACAGCATCATCAGAACCCAGTACTCCCACCACAGCAAGTCCTGGATACCCCAACACACCAGAAAAGCAAGATTTGGAAATAAAATCATATCTCATACTGGTGATAGAGTAATTTAAGAAGGACATAAATAACTCCCTTAAAAAAATACAGGAGAACACAAGTAAACAGGTACAAGCCCTTAAAGAGGAAACACAAAAATCCCTTAAAGAGTTATAGGAGAACACAAGTAAACAAGTAGAAGCCCTTAAAGAGGAAACACAAAAATCCCTTAAAGAATTATAGGAAAGCACAACTGAATAGGTGAAGGAATTGAACAAAACCATCCAGGACCTAAAAATGGAAGTAGAAACAATTAAGAATTCACACAGAGAGAAAACTCTGGAGATAGAAAACCTAGGAAATAAGTCAGGAGCCATAGATGCAAGCATCACCAACAGAATATAAGAGATAAAAGAGAGAATCTCAGGTACAAACATACCATAGAAAACATTGACACACAGTCAAAGATAATGAAAAATGCAAAAAGTTCCCAACCCAAAACATCCAGGAAATTCAGGACACAATGAGAAGACCAAACCTAAGGATAATAGGTATAGAAGAGAGTGAAGACTTCTAACTTAAAGGGCCAGAAAATATCTACAACAAAATTATAGAAGAAAATTTCCCTAACCTAAAGAATATATGCCCATGAACAAGTTGTCCTCTGAGCTTCATATACAGGTATACACACACATACATACACACAATCAATAAATAACAAATGGATGAATAAATGAACAAAGTATGTATGTATGTGTATATGTATGTATGTACATATGTATGTATGTATGTGGTTGGTGAAAGTTAAAACCCAAGTGTTTTTAAGATATGAATGATAAAATTATACTGTTAAATGTCCATCCTAGATTTCTGGAATTTCTAATTAAACAGTAAGTTCTATAAAAATTCATATTGGGAAATAGGCAGCCACATTAAACTCGATGCTGATAACTAAAGTCTCAGTAAGAGATAGCAGTATGGTGTGATCATAGTTGAGATAAACCTGTGATGTTTGCGACACTTTGCTTCATTAGACTTCATTGTCCTGAAGTCTAACTGTGGTCCAAACAGATTAAAAGATGCTGTTACAAGTGGATTGGCTTTTTTGTTTTGTTTTTCCCAAGATTTTAGAATCATATGTTTAAGAACAAGCAGTACTTCTCAGTACAGTATTGTGATTTACAACATATCTGAGGTGGCATTGGTATCTGAATACTCTGTCCCTGAAAATTAAAATTCCTGCTTTAATATACCAAATCTAAAAGCAAAATTTTGTGGGGCCAGTGAGATGGTTCAGTAAGTAGAGACACTTGACCTATTTGACCTAGAACCCATATGGTGGAAGGAGAGAACCTGATCCCCAAAGCTAC
>NW_022196909.1:68685920-68686487 GCF_008632895.1 Mastomys coucha | reverse complement strand
TCACTGGCCTTATATGGGTAGTGTATTCCTTTTTCCCTAGCCCTTAGGAGACTGAAGCAAGTGGATCTCAGTGAGCTTGAAGCCAACCTGGATTACATAGTTACAGGACAGTCATAATAGGAACATACATAATAATAAGTAAAATAAAATAGATATTAAAAATAAAATAGATAAAATATAAAATAAATAAAATAATTATAAAGTAAAAAACAATGAATAGTAAATAAAAACTAATAGTCATACATAATAGAAACCCTGTCCCAAAGAAAGGAAGAAAGAAAAAACACAGGAGATCCACATCATAGAAACCAAGGAATTTTCTAGGCAGGAGACAAACCAAATGAGCAGGTCAGCACAAAGGAATTAAGAATGAAAGGAGTATGAGTTCCTAAAAGATTCTTTCCTTCTTACTGAAAATATAAGTCTTAAGAAATACAATACTGCCAGGCAGTGGTGGCACACGCCTTTTATCCCAGCACTTGGGAGGCATAGGCAGGCGGATTTCTGAGTTCGAGGCCAGCCTGGTCTACAGAGCTTGGTCCAGGACAGCCAGAGCTATACAGAGAA
>NW_022196909.1:68645769-68685910 GCF_008632895.1 Mastomys coucha | reverse complement strand
AAAAAAAAAAATCACAATCAAATGGCTTAAAACCCTAGAAAGAGAAAATCTTTTAAGCAGCCACAAAGAGGAGCCACATTATGAACTCTGAACAGAGGAGCAAGAGAGGCTGAGACGGGGATGCTAGTCAGGCCAAACAGGGAAACAGATTCCAACAACTGAGAAAAAATCTGTCAGTCTGACATTCCACACCAACTGATTATTTCCTTCAAAAACAAGAGGCAAATAACATCTTAAAAATTCATCACTGGCCTTGTATGGGTGGTGTATTCCTTTTTTCCTAGGCCTTAGGAGACTGAAGCAAGTGGATCTCAGTGAGCTTCAAGCCAGCCTGGATTACATAGTTACAGGACAGTTATAATAAAAACATACATAATAATAAATAAAAAATAAAATAGATAAAATAAAATAAATAAAAATAAATAAAAAATAAAATAAAAATAATAAATAAAAAAGAATAGTCATACATAATAGAAACCCTGTCTCAAAGAAAGGAAGAAAGAAAGAAGGAGAGAAAGAAAGAAAACGCCAGGCAGTGGTGACACACGCCTTTAATCCCAGCACTTGAGAGGCAGAGGCAAGTGGATTTCTGAGTTCGAGGCCGGCCTGGTCTACAGAGTGAGTTCCAGGACAGCCAGGGCTACACAGAGAAACCCTGTCTCGAAAAAAGAAAGAAAGAAAGAGAGAGAGAGAGAGAGAAAACACCAGGAGATCCACATCATAGAAACCAAGGAATTTTCCAGACAGGAAATAAACCAAATGAACAGGTCAGCACAAAGGAATTACGAACAAAAGGAGTATGAGTTCCTAAAAGATACAACCCTTTTTCTTACTGAAAAATATAAAAGACTTAAGAAATACAACACTATGAATATAAAAATACATATATAAGCATCATTTACATATAAACATTATATAATCAAAATAATGACTGAGCCAGGTGTAGCCCTACACACCTATAATCCAGACCAATTTCCCTTATGAACACTAATGCAAATGTACTCATTAAATACTCTCAAACTACATCTAAGAACACATCAAAAACATCATGCACCATTATCAAGTAGGTTTCATCTCAGGGATGCAGAGATGGTTCAATATTCAAAAATTCATTAATGTAATTGTAGTGGCTATTCCTGGTTATCAACTTGACTATATTTGAAATGAACTACAATCCAGAATTAGATGGCTCACCTGTGGCCCTAATCTGGAGGCTGAGAGATACAAATTGATACATGACCTGAACCTTGGCATGGAGAACTTGAGGCATAGTGGCTATGAATCCCAGAAGATTAAGGTAGGAAGATCTCTGAGTTCAAGGTCATCTGGGATTAAGGGCGTGGTGGCACACACCTTTAATCTGGGCCACACCTTTTGCTGGAGACCTATATAAGGACATTGGAAGAAGGAAGGCTTGCTCTGCTTCCCGTTTGCCTTGTGGGACTGAGCAACTGCTAGATCCTTGGACTTCCATTCACAGCTGCTGCTGACCTTTGTTGGGAGTTGGACTACAGACTGTAAATCATCAACAAATTCCTTTACTACATAGAGACTACAATAAGTTCTGTGACTCTAGAGAACCCTGACTAATACAGTAATCTACCATATAAGCAAATTGAGGAAAAAAATTACATGATCATCTAATAGATGCTGAAAAGGCTAAGATATGGATCTAGCTCAATGTCCATCAATAGGTGAGTATATCAAACAGAAACAACAGAGATTTGTTCAACTATAAAGAACAAAGTATGTCACTGCAGGAAAACAGATGGAATTGGACACCATCATGCTAAGAGAAATATGACACACTCTAAAAGACAATATTGTATGGGTTTTTACTCCTATGTGAAATTTAGGGTGGTACAGGGGACATCAAAGTAAAAAACTGAGTATTCAAGGTTTGGAAAAGGACAAAATCAAGGAGGCAGGGAGAGAAAAGAAAGCAATAGAGGAGATGTAAGTGATAAGCTCTATTGTGTGTTATGTAAAAATGTAACCCCAAAGAGAATAGAAAAGAGCAGCTCTTCAGATTACCAATGATCTGCGTTGGTAATGAAAACAAGCCTAAATACCATTTTTGGAGTATACCCTTTCCTTTTCTTTTCATTAAAACAATTTTTTCATATATTTTAATCATGGTTTCTTCTAGTTCAAACCCTCCCAGACCCTCCCTACATCTTCATCCTCCCAACTCCTGTCTCTGTCTGTCTGTCTGTCCCTATTTCTCTGGGGAAAAAAAACATACCACATTAAAAAAAATTCTGCTGGGTCTAGAGAGAAGGATTAGCAGTAAAGAGTACTTGTTCTCTCGGTTTTAGCACCATCTTCCTTGAGACTCCTGCACCATGAGAGCGAAGTGGCGGAAGAAGAGAATGCGCAGGCTGAAGCGCAAGAGAAGAAAGATGAGGCAGAGGTCCAAGTGAGCCAGCTTGTGCACCCACGAGGCCCACAGGAGCAGAAGTGAGGGATGCTGAGGGCCGAGACACTGGAACAAGTTGTTGGGCTGTGTGCTGCTGTCGGTCATAAGTCTCCGTAGACCTGGAACGTCACCTCACCGAGATCACCTGGGAAAATGACTGCCTCTCTTACAACCAAAACTGGCCCTCTGCCCTGGACCTTCGGCATTCTGGACTAGTTCTGTTCTCTTGGGCCAAGTGTAACTCGTGTACAATAAATCCTCTTGCTGTCGGCTGAAGAATCAAAACAAAAAAGCACTTGTTGTCTTGCAAAGAACTTAAGTTAAGTTTTCCAGCATGCACATCTACAAATCCAGTTCCCAGAGGTTGCCATTTTCTTCTGACTCTACAGATACTAGACATGATGTGCATGCACACATGCAAACAAACACTCATCCAAGTTAAATAAATACACAAATACACCTATTTATGTATGAATGTCTATATCATGTTGAGTAAGTACACAGACCTAAAGTCAGCCTGTCAAAGATTGTACCTTGTTTCACACTTAACATATTGACCATACTATGCATCCATTCTTTTATCTAAAAACCCCAGTTTCTTAACAATGAACACCATAGACTTATCATGATTTAAAAACTAAATAAATTAATACATAGAACACCCTGGCACAGAGCAGAGCATGCTCTTATGTTGCATACTTTTATGTTGCTGTGATGAAATGACAGAAGCCACTCAAGGGAGGAAAGATGGTTCAGAAGCTATCAGTCCATCATGGCAGGAAAGGCAGGGTGACAGACTAGGTGGGTGGCAGTGGGAGCATGCAGTAAAGGTTTGTACATGACACTGAGCAAAGAGCATAGAGAGCCTAGGCCCAAAGCAGTCATCCCCAACCCTCCCACTTCCCCCAGCTAAATCTCATATCCTAAGGTTTTACATCCACCCAAAACAGCATTACCATGTTGAGATAACATGTAATCAAACACATGAGCCTACATGTGAGATTTAATATTTATGCCAAAATAGGAATGCAGTGTAGTGGCTCACACCTTTAGTCGCACACTTAGGAGGCAGAGGCAGTAGGATCAATCTAATCCACATAGCTAGTTCCAGGCCAGCCCAGGCTGCATAATGAGACTCTGTCTCAAAAACAAACAAACAAAACGACAACACAGCCAGTGTCTTAGTTAGGGCCTCCATTGCTGTGAACAGACACCATGACCAAGGCAGCTCTCATAAGGACAACATTTAACTGGGGCTGGCTTACAGTTTCAGAGGTTCAGTCCATTATCATCATGGCAGGAAGCATGGCAGCCTGCAGACAGGCATGGTTTGGGAGGGGATAAGAGTTCTACATTTTGATCTGAAGGTAACCAGAAAGAGACTGTCTGCAGTGGCATCAGTTAAGCCTAGGAACCCTCGAAGCCTGCCTAAACAATGATACATTCCCTTCAACAAGGCCATACCTCCTAGTAGTGCCACTTCCCATAGTCCATGCATATTCAAACTGCCACAGGCAGTAAATTCAATTAAACATTTACATTCTTGGTACTAGGCTGAGAAATTCAACCCTCTGAAATAGAAGTGTTGCGATCATAAAAAGAGAAAGAGCTATAAGAACATGTTCTGGCAAGGTGTAGGGGAAGGGGGTGCCCTGGCGGGCCCATGCCGAGGCATCCCTTCCCCCTGAGGGACCAGACACACACCGCTATAGAGTTTATTTAGGGCATGGGGTGGGGAGGAGTTAAGAGAGTAGCAGAGGCAGAGAAAGGCAGAGAGAAGGAGAGAATGGAGAAGGGGAGGCCAGCCATGGCCATGTGGAGAGATGGGGGAAGGGAATGGGAGCAAGGGGGCAAGAATAAGAGTAAGAGTAAGGTAAGAGAGAGAAGGGGGGGCGCACACCTTTAATCCCAGCGCTTGAGAGGCAGAGGCAGGTGAATATCTGAGTTCAAGGCCGGCCTGGTCTACAGCGTGAGCTCCAGGACAGCCAGGGCTACACAGAGAAACCCTGTCTCCAAACCCCCGCCGCCCCCCAAAATCTGCCTTAACCCATTTTTTTAAATGTTAACTAAATAAAAATACTAAAAAAAAAAAAAAAAAAAAAAAAAAAAAAAAAAAAAAAAAAAAAAAGCCGGCCACTGGTGGTACACGCCTTTAATCCCAGCACGAGGCCAGCCTGGTCTACAGTGTGAGTTCCAGGACATCCAGGGCTACACAGAGAAACCCTGTCTCGGGAAAAAAAAAAAAAAAAAAAAAATTTTTTTAAGAGATGGGCATGGTGGTACACACCTTTAATCTAGCACTCAAGAGGCAGATGAGGTAGGTATATCTGTTTGCATTTGAGGCCAGCCTCAAATATACAGTGAGTTTCAAGACAGTCCAAGGTACAGAGACTTCTCTACAACATAAGGAGTTAGAGGTCATCCTGGGCTACAAGAAGACTCTGTCTCAAAAAAAACCAAATAAACAGAAAACAACTAAAGAAGAGAGCCATAAATGAGCAGCCATGAAACAATAATCTTAGGACCACAGTTAAGAAATTAGAATGTGAACCTTGTGTGATGACCCTCAGCATAACAAAATATAACTTTTGTTATACTAACTACGTATATCTACCTTCTTGCTTGAGCATCTGCCAAGGATATGACTTATGAAGCAATTACTCAACTGTCGAGTTCACATTTCTCGGTGTAGGGTTCCCCGCTGCCACCTTCCCCTTCCCATTTTCTTTGTGTGCCCTAAGAGCTACACAGTAAGTAACACTGACTGAACTTTTTCCAGCATGCCTAAACCCAATTCCTTGACTATTATCAGGAACTGATAAAGTTTAGATTGTTCCCCAGAAAGCACTTTAAAAAACGGATCCCATCCCTGAGCAGCGCAGCATTCCTTAACCTCTCCTGTACAACTTAACCCTCTAATTCAGTCATTGCTGCTGCACTAGAATGACTTCGGGAGGTAGACTGCAGCCACTTGTAAATCTCTTCAGTAAACGCAGGGGACAGACAGAATCCGGCTGTCACTCGGAGTTTCTTCCTTGAATCCGCCAGGCCCATCCACACACGTCGCCTGCGGGTTGAACCTGAATAGCCCGGTCTCCCCACTTCTGTCCTTTCACTGAGCCGTGCACAGACCTAAGCATGCTGGATGGACGTTTGCCACACGGGCGCGCCCTGGAGCACAAGAGCTGCGCGGCCTTGGACTCACTGCCGAGCCACGCCACGATCTGTTTTGATCTTGCCTGCTCCAACTCAGGCTTGATTCGAATTCGTCATTCTCCTACCTCCGCCTTCTGAGAGCTAGGCTCTCAGGCCTGCTTCAACACCCCAGGCCTAACAGGAACTTAGGAAGGAACCCGGACAAGACCCGATCTCAAAGCCGCTAGGCGACTCGGCCACGGTTAGGCAGAAGCCGAGCCAAGGCCTCCATTCCAGAGCGACCCCACCCCTCTCCAGCCGCGGCTGTGCGTGCACAGGCACGTCACATGACGCCGCCCGGGAGCCGGCGCTGCGTCTACGGAGGAAGGCGGGCCGGAGTGCCACGTGACGCTATCCGGCCAGCCAATGAATCATCGCAATGCAGAATTTCGAATGTGGCGGCGGTAGCTGCCGGCTGCGCGGCTGAGCGGGAGGCTGCATCGGCTAGTTCGGACCTGAGTAGCCGAGGTACGGAGTGGTACGGGCGGCGGGACTGGAGGTATCCGACGGGACGACATAAGCACCCCGAAGTCGACAGGGCTTTTGCTTAGTCGTAGTAGCAAAAAATTTAGATAGGGATTTGCTTTGAAAGTATCAAATAGGGGCAGGGGGAGGGGATGTGGCTCGCTCACACATTATTGCCTAGCACACACAAGGCCTGATTTTCTTCCCACAGTGCTAGCGCACACACACAAGCTGCAATCAACTTTAACTCCATCAGTTAGTTATTCGTTCTCTGTGTCACTCAGATGTCTGCTTTGCAAACTTTTAAAACTTAATGGTGACCCGCCCGTTCTTTTAAAAAGCATTTGCAACTATTATGTTGAACTCCCCTCTCCCAATCTATCGTACATACATCGATAGAAAACACTTCACTAAGAGGAAACGAATCAAGATAGTTCTTGTGGTGAAAATTATATGCTCACGTTGTGGTTGGCAACATTTTACAATTGTGAGACCTGGAAGTCTATTTTGCTTGACGCACACTACTGTTTTTAACATGAATATGTTTTCTCAGCCCCAAAATTACTAGAGAAAAGCTGCCAAACAGAAACCCAGATATACATAAAAATTGCTTTTAAACTAAACTGTAATTCTACACACTAAAGGTTGACTATAAACTTTGTAAGAAAAGTAAGCCTGTTTCTGGCTCATACATTTGTGGTCCCCAGCTACTCAGAAGGCTGAGGTAGGAAGGAAGGACATCAGAACTCTTTAAGTTCAAAAACAGACCGGGTAACAGCCACATCTTGTCCCAAAATAATAGTAATAAGTGCCCATAGAGCCTAGAATGTTGTACACCTCCAATGAGAATTTACTATAAAATGAGTAACTGATACTTTCTAGAATTATTTAATACTTTCCTATAAAAGAGTAAAAGATAAGATTGTGGCAAAAACATGAATGACACTTTACAGAATTTTTTGTTCTTATGATGGCTTGATTCTAACATTTTGTTGTTGTTTTATTTTAGATGAGTTTCACGATGTAGCCCAAGTTTAAATCTATGATCCACCTGCCTTAGCCTCTTTAGTAGCTTGGATTATTCTACAACACCTGACTATTAATATTTCTAAGTCAAAAAATCAAAATTATTGCTTTTTTTGAAGTAAGTTTGTAATTTAGTCTTTTGTAATCCCTTCTTTTTGAACAACCTATGTTTTCTTCCTTAAATTTTATATTTGAAAATATCTGAGAAGTGTTCATTGTTTTTTTTTTTAATTCAAAGACAAAGATGGTTAAGGAAAGGTGTCAGAAAAGGTCCTTTCAAGATACTCTTGAAGACATTAAGAAGCGAATGAAAGAAAAAAGGAATAAAAACTTGTCAGAGATTGGCAAACGCAAGTCCTTTATTGTTGCATCGAGCCAAGTACCCAGTAAGAGATTTTTGTGTTGACTTCTTATAGCATTCATTGTGAGTGTGGCATTTGTATGTGTGGTGTGTGTTCTTTGTGTGTAGAACTCGGTGGGGTGTGGCTACAGCAGAAGCTCTGAAGTCCTGCTATTAATCTCTGCCCTGTTCCCCTGCAAAGAGTCTCTCACTGAACATGGGACTAGCCTGGCAGCCAGTCAGCCCCAGAGATCCTCCTGTCCCCAGACCTACCTCCCTCCCTGCCACCACAGGAGGTAGAGCTACCAGGGTGCAGGGCCATACCTGGCTCTTTAGGGAATCAGACCTCATTGGTTTCTTAGCAAGCACTCCCAGCCATTGAGAGATATCTCTAGCCTCTGTTTCACTTTCTAGGTTGAGGCTTAATAACTGAATTTTTTATCTTCTAGCTGACACTTCTACACTGCTGAAATCTTACCAAAATAACAACAGGTTGTTGGTTTTGGCTTTGGAAAATGAAAAATCCAAAGTGAGAGAAGCACAGGATATCATTCTACAGCTGAGAAGAGAATGCTACTACCTGACATGTCAGCTACATACATTGAAAGAGAAGCTGAGTGCCCGACAAAGGGAAGACACTGCTCAGGTATATTCAGTACAAAACTTTTCTATGTAGTTTTGCTATATGCAGTGCAGCTTTATAAAACTATTTAGATATGGAAAATATTCTAAGTGTTCTTTGGAGAGTCACTTTTTAAAACAATATTTCATTATATTCATCTACTTTGTGTGTGTGTGTGTGTGTGTGGAGTTCAGAGGATAACATTAGGTGTTAGATAGAAATAGGTTACATACATACTTGTACCCTCACATATGATATGTATATAGACAGTATAGAAAACAATTATCTTTCTAGAAGGTGCTATTACTTCCTGAGTGTCATATATACCTGTGATTTTGTGATTCCAGAAGTCAGCATGCTAACTCAGAAAGACCCAAATTATAGGTCAACCTGAGCTGCACAGTGAGACCTCATCTCTAGAAGAGATTTTTAAAGCCTCTGTCTGATTTCATGACTTTTCTCTTTTTTTTAAAGATTCAACAATCTTTTTTCCTCCTTATTCAGTCAGTTACTACAGGGTAAACCTAATGGTATCTAAATCTCCCCCACGCTTTTCCAGTTTTTTAAACAACTCCTTTTTAATCACATGTGTGTGTATGCACATAGAGGCTAGAGACGTTGGATCCTCTCTGGACTGGAGTTACAGGTATTTTTGGGAAATTCATGCTGGAAACCAGAGTTGAGTTCTCCCAAAGACTTGTTCACACTCTTAACTGTAAGCCATACCTCCAGCCCCTACTTCCTAGAGTTTTTGCTGAAATTAGAAGAACCAGTATTCAGTGGCTACTTAATGACATAAGGTTCAAAACACTAGGGGAAAAATTTTATTATTCCCGTGCCTTCAGTGCCATCTACTGATGATATTCAGTAAAGTGTATTGTTACTAGTTAGTTGCTAATATATACTTAGCATTTAATATAAGGTGTTTCGCTTTTTTTTTTTTCCTGTCATACATGTATGTGATCACTTGTTCTGAACCATCCTATACTTGTGCTTCAGTGGTCAAGGTTAATTTTTCAGTTGTAGAGAGTTTAACATCTCTTGTTTGTTTCTGACAGGGTCTCAATATGTAGATCAGACTGCTCTCAAACTCACTGTGTAGACCAGACTAGCCCCAAACTCACAGAGAGTCTACCTGTCTCAGCCACCTAAGTGCTAGGGTTAAAGTACCACTATGCACAGGTTAAGATGTTTTGGTATAAGGTCTTCTTGGGCTGGGTCTGTAGCTCAGAAGTAGAATATTTGCCTAGAATGTAAAAGGTCCTGAGTTCATTCATCCCCAATGCTGCAAAAGTAATTTTGGAAAAAACTGAAGATTTGGAACCAAAAAATTGGGTTTGCCACCCGTTGATACAATCCTGATGAGCTGAGTCCAGTTATTGGGACTCAACATGGTGGAAAGAGAGAACTCACCACCCCATCCCCCCACCAAAAAAGTTGTCCTCTGATATCCATGCATGCTTTCACATACCTTCCCATCAAATAAGTAAATGATGTTTTAAAATGTATAGACAAAGAAGGGAAGTTTTTAAAACATGTTTCTTTTGCACTGTCATTTTCTAGTGGTTCCTGTGTTTTATAGTAAATCTTTATATTTTATATGTGACATATTTATATTATATTTAAGAGGTGTAGTGTCTATAGAAACTCTTGCCTTCACGATGAAACCACTCTTGGTCAGGTTTCCATCTGTTTTTTCTTTGTTTCTCCCTCAGAACAGAACTTTAAAAAGAAAAATGTGGAAAGGATAAAAGGGGCCAAGCATGGTGTTCACACCTTTAATCCCTGCCTTGGAGATACAGAGGCATTCAGATCTCTCCAAGCGCCAAAGCCAGCCTGATCTACATAGGGAGTTTAGTTTTAGGCCAGCCAGGTCTGTATAGTAAAACCCTGTCTCGTTTAAACCATGAACATAGCTTCTTACTATACTCTGAGTATAGTCCTTACTATACTCTGTTGTTATGTGTCAAGATCACCAAAATGTGCGTGTTGCCAAGTTTGGCTTGCCCGTTTTCTTAACCTTGTAATGATATTCAGTCTCTGTACTTAAAAATATTGATCCATTAATTTTCTTGCCATCAGATTTGCCCTGCATTTTCTTCCTACATTCTTGCTGTTCTGTGTTAGTCTCCTGTGTTGTCGGTTTCTTTATTTATAAATGTTTGTTGCTCTGAATACATGTTAAATCCAGCATGGTTATATAATTGACTCCTGGAGACTATCAAATTCAAATATCAGAGCCTAAACACAGATGCAGATGTATGCACTCAGAGCTACTACTTGATTTTAGAAAGAATCTCAAACAGGCTTATACGAAGCTGAACTCTTCCAGTTCTCAAGTATGCTGTGCATTCTGCCTTTCTCCGTGTTTGGTTGGTTGTTATTGAAGCATGGGCTCTCTGTGTATCCTGGGCAAGCCCAGAATTCAGTCTGAAGCCCAGCTAGCCCTACATTGATTTTCTTCCTGCCTCAGCAGTAGTGTGCTAAGATTAAGTAAGATTAAGCTGTGCCCAGTTCTTCCTCCTTAACTGCTACTCACCTCAGTGAAATAGCCTGCTCACTCTGACCATCACCCCATCCACATTCAATCCTTGTACGTGGTTGGAATCCTCTTTTCCAAGTATTCTCATCTATTAAATGTTGAGAATGATGGAACCCTTGACAGAAACTCCTTGGCAGCTTGCTTAACTATGAATATGCCACAGACTGCTTGACTTCTGCATGCTTTGTTAGTGGAGCATCCCACAGGCTAGAACCCACTAGAACCACTAGAACCCAGCTCCAGTCCTACCTCATCACCTATCTTCATTTGCTATGATGATCTCTTAACTCGTTTTACTCTGGGTCCCTTTTGAGCCGTGCTTCATGTGGGCCAGACTGATCTTTTAAAAGCTGATCCTTTTACTGCCATACTTACCATTTAAATGAGTTTCCATCACACTTAGACTAAGCTTCCTATCACAGTCATAGCTCTCAGGCCTCTTTGCTAGCTGGCTAGTAGATGCACACCTCCCGCTGTTGTCCCTTTCTGTATTTTAGCCATGTTGGCCTATATTCTTACCAGGACTTGTCCAGTTTCACAACTTTCGTATTTGCTGTTTTTACTGCTTTCTCTTCCTCCTGCTTTTCAACAGCTGATTTGTTTTTATATTTTAGGTCAGCATCCCTGTGTAATAGAGCTCTCGACTTTAGTTGCTCTTGATTCGCTCTTGTGTTGCCTTCATAGCACTTTTCCCTGTGTAAAAGTCAGACATGTCTCTTTTCTTTTTTTTTTTTTTTTTTTTTTTTTTTTTTTTTTTTTTTTTTTTTTTTTTTTTTTTTTTTTTTTTTTTTTAAGATTTATTTATTATATGTAAGTACACTGTAGCTGTCTTCAGACGCACCAGATGAGGGCGTCAGATCTCATTATGGGTGGTTGTGAGCCATCATGTGGTTGCTGGGATTTGAACTCATGACCTTCTGAAGAACAGTCGGTGCTCTTCCCCGCTGAGCCATCTCACCAGCCCATCATGTCTCTTTTCATTGGGAGGAGAGGCACATGTGCCACCAGTGTGCATGTGAAGGTCAGAAGACAACTTCTGGATGTTGATTGTTTCCTTCCATGCTGGGTTCCACAGATGCAACTCATCATGAGGCTTGCATGTCAAGTGATTTTATCTGTGACCTATCTTGCTGGATCATATTTGAATTTTTTTTTTTTTACACTAGAATGTAAGCTTTAAGAGGCAGAGTGTGGTGTACACTGGAATACGAGCTTTAAGAAGCAGGGTATGGTATACACTGGAATATAACCTGTAAGAGGCAAAGTGTGATGCTTCAGCTGTTGGAATCCTAGTTCCTGAAACTACATGGCAGTGCTGTAGACTGTCAGCAAATGTATTTGTTCATTCAACAATACATTTATAATACAGAGTACATATGCATACTTCATAGCACTATGTACTTATAACGGTGGGATTTTGTTTGTTTGTTTTTATTTCAATATATTAACAGAACTGGGAAGGATGTCCCTCAGAAGTGGTCTCCAGCATTGACAATACAACCAGGGACTTGTCTGTGAAGACCTTACGGTTAGTGCCAAGTTCATAATTGTTTCTACTAATACTGATCCATTTGTTAAAGGAAATTGACATTGTGTCTACAGTCTGAGGCTTTTTCTACTGCGAGTATACTTAAGAGAATTTGATACTCAAATACTATTGTATATAGAAAATTAGAGCTGTCTTTCTTTTGTTTAGTTGCTTTAATGATTAAGAGTTAGAAACTTTCCAAGGCTTTTAACTGTTTGCTTTCAGTCGAGTTGGGTTTTTTGTTTTTGTTTTTGTTTTTGTTTTATTTATTTATCATTATATGTAAGTAAACTGTAGATGTCTTTAGACACACCAAAAGAGGGCGTCAGATCTCATTATGGATAGTTGTGAGCCACCATGTGGTTGCTGGGATTTGAACTCACGACCTTCAGAAGAGCAGTCAGTGCTCTTACCCACTGAGCCATCTCTCCAGCTCCTCAGTCAAGTTTTTATGTATGTCATATTTTCATTTTAGGAAGGAGTCATTATTAAAAATATTTTTCCAGTCCTAGAAACTGTCCAATTTAGCAGGAAAAAAATAAAGTGAAATAGCACACCTTAACACCTGTCATTGATTAGTTCTGTCTTTCCAGACTCATATGCTGCTCTCTTCTCCCTGATTACATTTTATGTTCTTTCATGAACAATGGAGATTTAATTATATATATGAAAATACCCATCTCTTTTTATCAAGCATTTTTTCAAGCAATGTATTTTGATCATTTACCTCTCTCCCTAGATCCTCTCTGCCCAACCAACATTATGTTCATTCTCTCAAGAGAGAAAAAAAACAAGAAACACAAAGATGAAAATCAGAACAAACAGGCAAAAAAACCAATAAAATAAAAAGGAAGAAAAAAAAGACAAAACAAAACAAAAAAATCTACTGAGTCTGTTCTGTGTTTGCCACCACTCCTGGGCATGGGGCCTGCCCTGGAGTATAGTTAATATACCTAGTGAAACTTGATTGGAGAAAACTTATTTTTCTCTTTGCCAGCATGAAATATCCAGCTCTTAATTAGACCACTTAGTGAGTTTGACTAACAAGTATAGCTATAGATCCAAAACTTTAGATAAAATACAGAACATCACACTGAATTTGTAATCCCAATGTTTAGGAGACTGGTACAGGAGGACATTCAAAGATAGCCTGGGCTACATGGCTAAACCTTGACTTGAAACAAACAAACAAAAACTAGGAAAGCTACAGAACATGGCTTCACTCTGCATAGATCCCAGCCTTGGAGGAGCTGCCACCGAGCTGGGGTTGCCCACGTGCTGCGCATGTTGCAGGGTGTGTGGCACCTTGGCCTGTACCACTGCCAGGAGCCACTCCCTCCAGAGCAGTGAAGACAGACAGTGCTTCCAGATCTTGGCAGATAGTCCCAGGAGTGAGTGCCATAGACAGTGTTTTCAGCCCTGTTAAAGTCTGTGCCTTTCTCACAGAAGAAGCTGTAAATACCATTTCTAGCCCCACGGGCCACTATTAAGCTTTAGTGCTTTTTAAACTGTTGGATTTTAAGACCTGACAAATGCAGTTAGATAAAACAAGGTAATCAGATTTTTATTAGCTATCAAGATAATTAGTAATTCTCTGTACTTACCAACCTATATTTTAATTTTTATAACATAAAGTATAAACTTTTACAAAGAATAAAATTACAAATTACATCAGTTACAGGTTTTAAGTGGAAGAAAACTTGGCTTATGAAGCAAAAAAGAGTGGAAGTTTTAAAGAAAACAAAGGAAAGCCGGGCGGTGGTGGCGCACGCCTTTAATCCCAGCACTTGGGAGGCAGAGGCAGGCGGATTTCTGAGTTCGAGGCCAGCCTGGTCTCCAGAGTGAGTTCCAGGACAGCCAGGGCTATACAGAGAAACCCTGTCTCGAAAAAAAAAAAAAAAAAAAAAAAACCAAAAAAAAAAAAAAGAAAACAAAGGAGAGGAATCTGTAGTTGACACCATTCAAACATATACTACATGGTAGCCCTACTAGTGATGCCAGGTCCTGAAGACTGTGACGTGCATGAGATTTGATTATGTCACAGTTTCAGAAGGGACTGTCTACCTTGATTTGTTTCTTCCAGTGAGAGTTGATACTAGTTGAAAAAAAAAAATCAGGCCTCATGTAAGCAACATCAGTGTGTTTGGTTCTTCTGGGATAGGGAATAAGGTGTGGGGTTGGACTAGAATATTGAAATGATATAGCAAGCTTATAGCCTGGGGAAATGCTAAATTTCTTTTGACATAATTGCTGAGATTTCTGTTTTTCATTGTTATTTAAGGCAAATTGCTCTTGAAGAAACTCATTGTTCCTACCAAACCACAGGTACGTCAGATAGAAAATCTAAAAATCATTGTGGACAAGTAACCTAATGAAGTTTTTCATTTTCAATCTTCTTTTTATCTTTTAAGTCTACTTGACTGTTATTCTGTTCAAAGTAACTTTATCTTACGTAGACTGATGTAAGATTAAACTAATCCATCCAAGGCATGAGTCACCTGTAATCCCAGCACTCAGGAGGGTGAGTGTCTTAGTTACTATTCCCATGATGAAACACCATGGCCAAAAGCAATTGGGTACGGGGTGTTGCTGTTGCTGTTGTTGTTGTTGTTGTTGTTGTTGTTGTTTTCCACTCACAATTCCATATAACAGTTCATGAACTCAAACATGGCAGGAACCTAGAGGTAGGAGATACTGGAGGAGTGCTGCTCACTGGCTTGCTCCTCATAGCTTGTTCAGCTTGCTTTCTTAGAGAACCCAGGACCACCAGACCCAGGATGGTACCACACGCCCCACACTCTCACCTACCCTGGATCTTATGGAGGCCTTTTTTTACTTGTAGCTTCCTCTTCTCTGATGACTAGCTTGTGTCGAGTGGACATAAAGCTAGCTAGCACAGTGTAAGAGTAGGCTTAATAGTTCTAGGCCTTCTGAGTACACAGCTGAGACAGTCATGAAAAACAACACCACATATCTATTCATTGTATCAAGTCTATAAGAAGAAATTGTGGCTGTATCTATAGCTGTAACCAACTGCTATCTGCTGTAGCATTTTACATAAATTGACTTAGTTAACCCTATTGCAGGCTAGGAATATAATCTACTTTCTGTAGCCTCAGGGAAATAAAACATCTCAGCATAAGGAATGGAGAGGATAACACTGTACCAAATTTCATAACATTGATGAAATTTGAGTAAGCTAAGTCAGATGAAAACCCTGCTGTCCCTATATATACACATTATATTTATCTGAAAGGCCTAATTAGCAATTATTCATCTCTTAGTTACTTTGAAAAACTAATTTAGCTTCAGTTTATTTTTCTACTTCAGACTTTTGAAGTTCTCCTCTGTATTCACAGATTAAACAAAAAGGCTTTTTCTTTAAACCTTTGAACCAGAAGCACATAAAACCCCTCTTAAAATGTATACGTAATGAGTATATATTTGCTTATGTTGGGGGTACTGTTTTGTTCTTTTGAGACAGGGTCTCACTATGTAGACATGGCAATAAATTCAAAAGTGATCCTCAGCCTTCTAAATGTTGGTATTAGAGGCTGGCTCCAGACTTCGTTTCCATTCTTGTTTTATTTTGAGGCAGTGTGGCTCATCTGTGGCTCAGGCAGGCCTAGAGCTGTGTACCACAGCTGGACTTCATTTGATCTTCATCTGTCTCCCAAGTATAAGCTACACACATCTGGGGTTTTCATTCCAACAGTATTTTAAGTGCTGATGTAAGCTGTCTGTTGCTCATGAGGAGTAAATAGATAGTGATTTGAGCTGTCTAAGTTTTTATTTACATATAGTAAGTACAGAGAAACTATTGAATAACTGCTGCAACTTTGAATTCTAATATTCTTAGAGTGCAGATTTCTGAAGCATAACACTGTTTTTCTCATTTTTTTTTTTAAATGTTCAGAACCAAGTCCTACTGTTACTCCAGAGACACTGGGTTGCAATTTTGATTCAGGTAAAGTTGAGTCTACTGATGAAGTCTTACCAAGAACTGTATCTTTCCGTCGCCGCTTAAGGAAAGATTTTAGTAATGTAAGTCATTCTACTGCTTTGGAGGATTGTAAAGCCAGTCCAAGAGTGGCACAGTCCTTGGAAGTTAAAGAAAGTATATGTAGAGACCTAGCTATAACCCTGCATAGACTTGAAAGTGTAGAACAAAATGTTTGTCTGTGGAACAAAGACCAAATTAACTTATGCTCTGGACTGATTGACCCAGCAGAGATTACTAAAACACAAGAAGTCATTTTATCATCTAAACCTGAACTAATACAAAGCAAGCATAAGCGTGCACAAAAAAGAAGAGCAGAGCAAAGAAGAGCCAACCAGAGATGCAAATCAAAATCCTCATTGAGGAGTAAGGGCAACAAGGACAAAGAGAAGCAGGCTTTACCCCCTACTACACTGCATGGGTATATTGGTTCCAGTGATGCTTACGATTTTAATCTAAAAGAGAGTGTTCACCACACCCCTTTCCGACAAAATATGAGCAATGACTCCAACAGAGAAACCAACAGCAGCAACTCAGAAGTGAGTGCCCTTGAAAGCAGTACCTCAGAGAATGAGTCTGATGACCTCTACCTACCTCCATACAAGCACTTGCAAGACTACACAGAGTCAGATAGACCAGTTACCAGGCCTCGGTCTAAAAGAGGACTTAAGTACCCAGATGAAAAAGAAATGGAGGAGATGCTGCCATTTACAGCTCCTACTGGTAAGCAGTGGGTTGTTTTTTTGTTTGTTTGGTTGGTTGGTTGGTTTTGGTTTTTTGGGCTTTTTTGTTTTGTTTTGTTTTGCCTGTGTTTTGAATGTTTCTGCTAAACGGTTGCCCTTGATGCGGATGTAATCTTGGATACCATACCTACCATCTGTTAACTCTGGAGGAGGTTAGAGACTTCCCATCTGTCTCTCTCTAGTGGAAGTTGCAGCCTGATTAACTAGTACGGGGTGGAAAATGGAAATGTGGCTGTGTTGTTCCAACCTACTTCAAACAAATATGAATCTTATAGGAGTATTACTTCCCACAAACTGGTTCTTATCAGTAAAGGAGACTTCTGAGTAGAGTGACAGAGTTGTTGTGGTTGGTTTGAATTAAAAAACCTTTACAATCATGGAAAATGAAAACCTCATTTTAATAGACATATATTTAATTTAACAGGAACCATAACTTGTTTTTCTAGTTGTTGGTGAGTTCTTGTCTCATCTGACCGCTGAAAACTTTGGCCGAGAAACTCTTCCTTTTCTATTATCAAAGTGGTTCAGTGTGCGTCATCAGCCTGCACATACTCACAAAGTGGCTGGGATTTTTGATTCCTGTAGCGATAGCTTCAGGCTGTCAGGTCCTATCATCTCCAAACTGTTGTCACATTGTAACAGCACAGTCAACCTGCTCAATTTGCTTACCCTGGGTATTAAAACCTGAACAATGAATCAACTTTACTAGTTGAATAGCTGAACAGTGTAGCTTGCAAGATTCTGTTTTTAAACAATATATCATGGCTATTCCTTCCATTTTCAGTAGCTGTTTCTCTTTTTCTTAATACATCTGTTTGCTCTATTTTAGATAAAAATACTATGATGATAGAATTGCCGAATTGGCAAACTTCATAATTATTGAAGTTGAGTGATATAGGATTTCATTGAATTACTGTTACTTTTTGTGATCTTTTGAAAATAAGTTTTGAAAAGAATAAAACAAACATTGAAGTAGTTTGACCTAAAAACAAGCATAAACACAGATTCTATCCTATCTCTCTTTTTTTTAACTTTTATTGCATTATGATGAGAAGAGTTACATAATTTCAATTTATCTGAATTTGTTAACATTTAAAAACATATTTTAAGTAAATAGACTTGTATCACATTCTTGTTTCCCTTTTGTATACCAACTCCTCCCAGAGACCCCCCCTTCAATACCTACAATATCTTTTTTGTCATATTCTTTAAAATTTATAAAATATAACAAAAATTAGTATTATAAAAGTTGTTTAGTATAAAACAACAATCAATTTAACAGTCTTATATAGATACTTGTCTACAGCAATACTGAAAATACATACGTTTTTCTCAATATAAATTTTAAATAACTCCAAACATATTAACTGTATACTTCAAAACAATACATCACTACTAGTATTTTCTTAAATGAACATAAATATATAAGGTCTTTTTGTTTGTTTGTTTTGTCTTTAGTAGAGCTTAAAATCTTGGCTCTTACTGTGGTACAAGCCCAAAATAAGAACAATTTTTAGACATTGGGTTTCATTGTAATAAGGCTGTACTTCAATGATCCTCACATCACCAAAGGATTTTACCTCCATCTTAGCTAACCTGAGAGTTGACACTTCTGCTGCACCAAGAAATGAATTGTAGGCACGATTTTGGATACAGATTTCCTGCTATGGTCAAAGCTATTTGACTTGAGTGAGTGACTTTATTCTCAGCCCACAGAGAACAGGTTACATTCATTTAAGAAATTGGGTGTGTATTAAGATGGTCTAGCCATAAAGTCATTCACCAACTGTTTCATTGAATAATGGTTCTGCTTGGAAGGTGGTACAGACATTAGGTGAGGGTAAGAATCTGGTTCACTGGCTGTGATAATTTGGAAAAAAGCATTCATCTCAGAGAAAGAGTAACTTATAAAGTCCTTCTTCAAACTTGATACAAGAGTTGCAAACGTCAAGCAAAGCAGTCAATATCAATCTTTGTTGTTCTCTTACAAGCCTCCTCCTAATTTAATTGTCTACGTTTCTTTTGGGTATATACATACTTTTGAAATATGTAAGCTGTTCTGAAAACCATAGTATAGTGTAAAAACATGAAATAAACAATATTACTGATAGGCTGAAATAGAAGAAGCGACCCTTATGTTGTACACAGCAAGACACTGTCACAAACAAACAAGCTGAAAGTGTGTATGGATTGTACAATAGTGGACCTATTTCACCAATTGCCAAATTAGACCATTGGATGACAATCAACAAATTTCTAATTCCTCATATTTTTGGAATCGATTAGGATATGTTGGTAATATTTTTTTCCAATTAAGATATTAAGAAATAGTAACTGTTACTTCCTGTTGTTTTTGTTATAAGAGGTGGAATTAGATTTGTGTGGATTTGTTGAAAGATTACTTTCTTGCTTCTTGTAGGGTGTAGTTTTCCTCTTTATGTTGATGCTTTCCATCTATTATCCTTTGTAGGGCTGGATTTGTGGAAAGATATTGTGTAAATTTTGTTTTGTCATGGAATATCTTGTTTTCTCCATCTATGGTAATTGAGAGTAGCCTGGGCTGGCATTTGTGTTCTTGTAGGGTCTGTATAACATCTGGCCAGGATCTTCCAGCTTTCATAGTCTCTGGTGAGAAGTCTGGTGTAATTCTGATAAGCCTGCCTTTATATGTTACTTGACCTTTTTCCCTTACTGCTTTTAACATTCTTTTTTTGTTTAGTGCATTTGGTGTTTTGATTATTATGTGACAGGAGGAATTTCTTTTCTGGTCTAGTCTATTTGGAGTTCTGTAGGTTTCTTGTATGTTTATGGGCATCTCTTTCTTTAGGTTAGGGAAATTTTCTTCTATAATTTTGTTGAAGATATTTCCTGGCCCATTACCTTGGGAGTCTTCACTCTCTTCTATACCTATTATCCTTAGCTTTGGTCTTCTCATTGTGTTCTGGGTTAGGAGCTTTTTGCTTTTTGCATTTTCTCTTACTGTTGTGTCAATGTTTTCTATGGTGTCTTCTGCCTCTGAGATTCTCTCTTCTATCTCTTATATTCTGTTGATGCTTGCATCTACGACTCCTGATTTCTTTCCTAGGTTTTCTATCTCCAAGGTTGTCTCTCTGATTTCTTCATTGTTTCTTTTTCCACTTTTAGATTCTGGATGGTTTTGTTCATTTCCTTCACCTGTTTGTCTTTTCCTGTAGTTCTTTAAAGGATTTTTGTGTTTCCTCTTGAAGGGCTTCTAGCTGTTTACCTGTGTTCTATTGTATTTCTTTGAGGGTGGTATTTATGTCTTTCTTAAAGTCCTATATCATCATCATGAGAAGCGATTTTTATATATGAATCTTGCTTTTCCGCTGTGATGGTGTGTCCAGGACTTGCAATGGTGGGAGAATTGGGTTCTTATGATGCCAAGTAACTTTGGTTTGTGTTGCTTATATTCTTATGCTTGCCTCCTGCCATCTGGTTATCCCTAGTGCTACCTACATGCCCTTGCTAAATCTGATTGGAGCCTGTCCTTCCTGTGATCCTGGTTGTGTCAGAACTCCTCAGAGTCAAGCTGTCTCTGGGATCCTGTGACCCTAGGCTTGTTAGAGTGCCTGGGAGTGAAGCTTTCGCCCAAGGTCTTCTCAAGGCACCTGCTGGCCCAGACCGGAAGCAACCTGAGCCACTGGGCTGGCAAAGTTCCTATATGCCTGGACCCGCTGCTCCCAGTTATTCCTGGTGTTGGGACAGATGTTGTGTCCTCCTCACCTCTGATCCTGGATGTGTTAGAGCACCTGGGAGTGGAGCTTCCTCTAGGTGTTATGGGACTTGCTGTGGAGCTTGTGCCCAAGGTCTTCTCAGGGCACCTGCCCGCCCAGACAGACAGGAAGGAACCTCTCTATCCTATCTCTTGAATTAGAATTTGTTACAATTTTGCCTGTGGTTATAAATACTTACAGTTTGTAAAGCATTATTCTAGAATACAGCAACTGGTCTAATCCTGTTGTTTGGAGGTACTCTATGCAATTAATATTGGAATTGTATATATTTGTGGGGTTAAGAGGACAGACTGAAACCTAGATACTTGGTAGTCTATGCTGCTTAGCTTAAAGTCATCTCACAGTAATAATTTAGTTTCTCAAGGTTTTCTTTTTTATTCCATTGGAGATTTTCTTACATTGTTCTCCGTATGCATAGGTTATCTGCCTCCCAATATAGGTTCTATGTAGTTCTGAGATAGGGGACCTCGATGTTTATGATTTAAGAGGCAACTGGATTATCAGGGATAGAGGAACCTGGAGAGACACCTACATCTCAGAGATGTAAGGAACTTGATGTTTATGGTGGGAGAAACATCTGAATTTTGTTAACATTAGCACCAATAGGAACACATTTTATCCTGGTCTTCATGGAAATAATTGAGAGTTCTTGTTTGTTTAATGGAATGAATTGAAGGACCTTTGTGGTCAGTGGGCCTCCAACAATGTTACAAACTTTATTGTTGAATGAGACTGGTGCCTTGATGATTTTAAGTATTAAAGTGACTAAAATGCAATGTCATGCTTTAAACTCATAACATCTAAGCTTTCGGGGAATGTTGAGTTTTAGTAAAACATTCTGTTGTAGCTAGTAGTTCTTTATGTCTTTCTACATTATCTAGATTAAAAAGAAGAAAAAGCAATAGAAAGATTTTTAATCACTGATCATGAAGTGCCAGGTATTTTTTGTGTTTATCACATGTAATTGACCACAGCTTTATTTCTGTGGTTTTTATCCACTGGTCCATATTCAATAAATACTGTACCATAGGTACCCCACCTGAGACTCAAGAGTCACCTCATTGTAGCCTAAAGGATGTCACCAATATCCTGCAGCGTCCTATAGTGAAAATCAAGAAACTTTCTCTGGCTCCAAAATGTCATCAAGACAGCCCAGCAGTGTCTCTGCCTAAACGCAGGTGTAGCACCATCACAAGCTATAAAGAGCCAACACTCTCCTCGTAAGTATTGGGTGGACTAATCTGTAATGATTCTCGTGGGAGGACTGAAAACAGTGCTTTAGTCATGAGTGGATCATATTTGAGCACTAAAACTGGCTTATTTTTAGAATAATCCTGTGCTGATTTCAAACTCGTATATTTGTAATCATGCCTAAGATCTCAATCTCTCTCTCCCTCTTTCTTTCTTTCTCTGTCTTTTTACTTACAGGAAGCTAAGAAGAGGGGACCCTTTCACAGACTTGTGTTTCTTGAACTCTCCTGTTTTCAAGCAGAAAAAGGGTATGAGATGTCTCAAAAGAACAACAAAGCAAACACAATAACTTCTTTGATTAGATACTGTTGAAGGCGATCCTTCTTTTCCACCTAATAGAGTGTTATGAGACAGTGCTCAATAGGCAGAACCATCCCTTATCCGGCTCTGGGTCAGGAGGGTCCCTTGGACAAATACTTTGTATGGATTACTACCAACAGCTAAAACTTCTCCAGCATCTTTTTTACAGTGTAGAAAACTTACATAGGATGTAGATCTTTCATAAACCCTTACATCAAGACATACCATAAGTGCGTGAGGATCCCTTCTGTCATAGTGATTCTCCCTGTAAAATGAGTATCAAGTGTGAATTAATGAATTGGGTTCTGGAACAAGGTAACTGTTGTGAACTGTGAGTGCTATTCCTCAGCAGAATAACAACATGTCATGGACCTCAGGCTAGCCCTTCGTGTAGTCAGTCTACAGTGTAAAGGTGTGAATAAGGGCTTTTGGTTTTGATCTATGAACAAAATAAAAGTATCCAGTTCAGGAAATTGAATCTTTATGTATGTGTGTCTTTAAAATTAAGTCATTGTAACTGGCCCATTGTTAAAGATGAAGCCTATGATGACTACCATTGTGTTTTCCTTCTGCTTCTAATGGTCAGGTACTCTTGATCATCTTCCTTTCTGGCCTTCACTCCCATCTTAGCTGGAACCTCTTCTTCCCTGGTTCCCCTTTTCTTCCCATTAGATTTGTCCTGTCAAGTTTTCCCAACTGCAGCCTCCAGGGCTAACATCAAGGCATTTCACTTTTCATGAAATCAGCAGAACATTTGCCTCATGTGGGCAATCCCACTCAAACAGGAGATTTTACCCAAATCTACATGACTTCCTACATTTACCATCAAACTGAGAGTGCTTCTCTGTCACTCATGTGCATCCCTCTCACCCATCACAGCCTTACATTTTTAGCCACTGTTTACAGCTCTGAGGATAGGACCCACAACCCTGTATGTGGTAGGAGTAGTCACAGCAGTCCTCAGCCACTCAATTTATCATTTTCTAATGTCATGGTACCTTGAAAGTAACCATTTTAGCTAAAAGTAAATGCAATTAAAAGCCCAGTTTCAGCTCAGTTGGCCGCATGTAGCTGTGATTACCACAGTACAGCCTACATAGAAAAAGGCTGTATGTGTTTGGGACAAGCTAAATCTAGTTTTTCTGTGGTTAAGGAAAAGTAGGGAATGTTTGGATTACATTTTGCCATATGGCTTGCAGAACCTCAGATATTTATTTTCTGCCCTTTGTCAAAAAAGCTTTCCAAAGCCTGATATGGTGTATATATGTAATTTCAGCACTGTAGAGGCTTGGTCAGGAAGATCCTATTTAGACTAGCTGTACTAATGATCTCAAAAAACAAAAAAAAATCCACTTCCTGCTATAGACATTTAAAAGGCTATTTCATAGGTCAGTGTCTCTAGTGTCACCATGACGTTCACTTACTCCATGCCAGTTACTTACCTTAAAGCTGGTGCTAGACTTTTAGTCTTCACCTTCCTGCATTCTTGCTGTAGTTTACTCATGGGTATGTGTCAACATTTTCATAAAATATGTATTGTATTTTTATAAAATGTGTTTGTATTATATATGTTTATAATTGACTTCAGAGTTTGAGACCTTCCTGGTTGGCAGATATAGTTATTTCTGTGATTGTATTATATCATATAAATAAACCAGACTAATGACGTCTTTTGAGACATAGTTGGTTGCCACTTACTTTTTACTTTAAGTTACAGCTGCAGTTAATATTCTGTAGTTCCCCAGGGCCTGCTATAAAGGCCAGGCTACTCAGCAGGGTGTTTCATGATGTCCAGCCAGACCCTCCAGCATTTGACAGGTTTACATGTTGATGTCTTAGCTCAATTCCCTGGTGTTCTGTTCCTTCTCTAGTAACAGTCTTAAAAGCTGGCATTTAACTGTTCTAGTTTGTTACAACATATAAGGTATTAAGAGGAACAATTCTACAAGGAGATACATGTAGCAAACAAATGGAGAGAATTAAATCTTAATCCTTTATACTTCTAGAAAAGATAGAGAGCTGTGGCTTAAAGGACGATTCATTAGGTGTGCTACAGCCACGTGGCAGCACTCAGTGGTCTCAGCATCAACACTCCAAAGTAACTGATCAATAAAGGGTATCTGCCAGAGATAGAGAACAGTAGAGCATGTGTGAGATCCTGACTACTGTACCAAAAAAAAGGTAAAACTAACATAGAGATGAATATGTGTGATTTATAAATAAACTGAGACCTAGAGAGGAGTGGGAGACAGTAAGCAGTGGCACTCAAGCCAGTGAGGTGGCTCGGTAATAGCTCTTGCCACCAAAACATGTGAGCATTTAGTAGAAGCAGAGATCCAACTCCACAAAGTTGTCTTCTGGTGTGGAGAGCTGTTTTGAGAGTGAGCGGTCTCATAAACAAGCCCTCATTTGGCTAAGCTTGCTGCCATTGATTGCTTCCGCATTTGGTGACCTACCCACTTTTGCCACGTGGCCCATTGAGATTGGCTAAGCTTGGGAGTACTTAACGGCCGAGGGTGGGCTTGAAGGCGGGGCTTAGATGGCAGGAAGGTGGGGCTTAAGTAAGGGCTCCCGAGAGCCAGAAGGCAAGAGTGGAAGGCAGGAGAGTAGGAGGGAGAAGACTGTTACAACGTTCCTGAATAAACTGCTAAAAGGAAGAGCTCAGGTTGCGTCTTTCTTGCTGGTCGAGGCGGACATAACATTCTGGCACACACAAAATAATACTAAAACCAAAATAAAACAAAAACTTCACAAGAAGTCAGACTTGGTGGTTCAGTTCAGGTCTTAATTCTAGTAGGCTAAAGAATGAGCAGGAGGAGCTAAGTTTTAGACCAGCCTACACCATGTAATGTAGTACTGGCTCAAAGATAAATATTGCTGCACATTAGATGGTCCAGATCCAAAGAATACAAATTTCATGGTCTCATGAAATGAAAGAACAGATCGGGCTCATCTATGGACTAAAAAGGGCCACGAGGGAATTTTCATCTGTCTCCTTTAGAGTCATCAATACTGAGTCAGATGTAGCTCTCAAATGTTATCAAAGCATTAAGTCAGTGAGATTACAGCAGGTGAGGGTGATTGCTGCCAAGCTCGGTGACTTGAGTTTGATCCTCTAGAGTAGTGGCTCTCACCTTCCTTATGCTTCGACCCTTCATTACAGTTCCTCATGTAGTTTTTGTTGCTCCTTCCTAATTGTAATTTTGCTGCTGTTATGAATCATAACATAAACATCTGTGTTTTCCAACGGTCTTTGAAGGTCTCGACACTCATGCAGGTTGAGAACCTCTGCATGAGCAGCTTCTATTTAAAGCCTCAATAGGAACATCAAGAGTAAGAATGTGAGATGGCCACCACTGAGCATGTGTGACAGGGGACAAATAAAATGACAGTTGTCAAATCACAACACAGACTGCTTCTTTGTCCCAGAGAGAGCTGCAAGGAAGGTTGCCCTGATTCAGTCTCTAAGATCTGGCCAAAAGGAGTGAATTCATGTCTTAACATACAGTTTACCCTGAAGAACCATGAGTTTCTAAGACTTACGTACTTAGCATGCATAAGGAGTTAAGGACCAAGAGAGTATGTGTCTGTAAAGCAGGTGCACTGAGGTCTGCACTCCACATAGGATCATGGCTGCACAGATGAAGGCCTCTCTACTAGCTTTCCCAGTCTGTGTAAACTAGCACATCACAGACACACTTCCCACCTAGGTACAAATGGTTGGGAGGGGCTGAGTACTCAGGCAAGGACCCAATGACTCCTTTAGCATCCACACTTACGAGAGGATGTCATCAACCAACAAACCCATGTAATGGACTCTTTAGAAGCATAAAAGATGGCATCTGTCTTACTCAGTGTTTTAGGGTTTTGCTGCTGTGAACAGACAACTGCAACCAAGGCAACTTTTTTTGGTTAGGTTTGGTTTGGTTTTTTGGTTTTGGTTTTGTTTTTCGAGACTGCGTTTCTCTGTATAGTCCTGGCTGTCCTGGAATTCCAAGGCAACTCTTATAAAGACCACATTTCATTGGGGCTGGCTTACATGTTCAGAGGTTCCGTTCATTATCATCAAGGCAGGAGCATGACAGCTTCCAGGCAGGGATGGTGCAGAAGAAACAGAGTTCTAATCTTCATATGGAGGCTGCTAGTAGAATACTAGCTTCCAGGCAGCTATGATGAGGGTTGTAAAGTCCACACCCACAGCGATACACCTACTCTAACAGCCACGCCCTCTAATAGTGCCACTCCCTGGGCCAAACCATCACACTCCGATAAAATGGAGTTCCATGATTACATTAAAGTCAACTTCCTTTGTAGTGTGTAGTTGTTGCTGGCTCCTTCCTGCAGAGATAACCTGGAAACCTTCACCTGCACTTTGTTCTAGTTCCCCGTCTGTGCTGTGATAACACACCCAGACAAAAGCTTCTTAAGAGCGCAAGGCTATATCACTTTACTATTCCAGGTTACAGTCTATCACCAAGAGGAAGTCAAGAAAGACACCCAAGCCGCTAGTAACATCATACCCATGGTTAGCAGCAAAGGAAAGCAAGTGAACGCATGCTGCCTGCTTCTTGTTGCCCAGTACTCTGCCTTCTCTATTCCTACACCACTCAGGACTCTACCTACAAGCTAGTACTGCGCTGGATGGATGGATGGATGGGCCTTCCCCACATTAACCAACCAAGACTACCCCTAATGGACCAGCCTGGTCTAGAGGAGTCCTCAGTTCAAGCAGTGGCAAGTTAGACACGTAGAAGCAAGCATCAGGTCTGGGCTGGAGAGAGAGCTCACTGGCTGTTTGTCCAGAGCACCCAGCACCAAGCACCAAGATGGAGGCTTATAGACATCTATAATTCCAGTGCCAGAAAATTTGATGCCTTCTTTGTCAACATGGGCACTACATGCACATTGGCTCAAAGACATATATGCAAGCCAGACACACATAAAATCTCATTAAAAGATATAAAAGTATCACACTTTAAATTCAACTTTACTTCTTTCTCCAACACAAACATAGTAAGCACTACCAGAAGCCCTAAGACTCAAGGAGAGGCAATGATTCTGAATACTGCCACCATACGCCCCACCACCCCTCTGCACACAAATGCAAAATCAAAATGCTTACTTCTTGAAGCCATTGGGGTAGTACACATTTATAGTCCCAACACGTTAGAGGCTGAGGCAGGAGAATGAATTTTAGTACAAGTGAATTAATTCTCAACAATCTAAATATTCCAAGAGATAAAAAACAATGTCCAACCAACTCCCATACCTCAACAAAAACTTAGACTGATTTCAGTATTCCAGAGTCAATAGATTCTTTTTCTCTTGAACATTTTTCTTTGTCTTGAGGAGACTGGTTAGATGTAGAGCTCAGAACAATTCAGAAAGGCCAAGGCCTGCAACCAGTCTAAGAATTGCTTAAATTAAAGGAAGTGCTGCTATGAAGAGCCTCCGCTGCTAAACAGTTGCATACTGTTAACCTGTGCACAGCACCTCAGTCAATATTAAATTATTGTCTGTGGAATGAAAAGGTGAGGTAGGGGGCATGAGATTGTTCAGCCAGTAAAGGGAACTTGCTGCCAAGTCTGACAGCCAGAGTTCACAGCCCAGACTCATACACACATAGAAAGTAAATAATCCTGAGGAGATGATTCATATGATAAAGTACTTGCCATGAAAATGACAAGGAGCTAAGTTGGAATTCCCCACATCATCCCATGCTGAAAACAGGCAGCTGGATGTCTAGAGTTAATTGATTAACCAGCTGAGCCTAACTGGTGAGCCTATGTTCAGGGAGAGACCCCCCCCAAAAAAAGATGAGGTAAAGAATGATTGAGGAAGTCACCCAGCATCATGCTGTGCCTTCATACACACACACACACACACACACACACACACGCATGCACATTAGATAAGTTCACAAAAATAGAATCTTTTTTTTACTATAAATGTATAGGGTGGAGACATTAGCTCATGTGTAAGAGGACATTCAACATCTGTCTCCCCCACCCTGTACTCTCATCCATTCCTTACTTGAGAGAGTCTCAACTAAGAATACATGTCATTTGAACATGGGTTGACATTACCATCTGCACCTCTACTCTGCCTCCCTGTTCCTGGTGAGAATGAACCCAGGGTTTTGAGCATGATAGGGTGCATGCCCCTTCTCCCTGTGGTCTCAGAAGCCTGCCTTTCACACCATTGTTTTTGATACTACAGAAGGCTTAAAGGACAAAGGCCTGCTTCTAGCTCAGGAAATCATCGAACAGCACAGCTACTACTGGGTCCTCTTACCCAGATCAGATGTAATTGCTTGAGAGAGAGTTTCGAGAATGATAGGCGTTTTAAAACTCATATGCATTTTGCCCTCTCCCCATTCCTCTGACAGATAAAAAATGGAAATAGTTTTTTTTAAACTTCTGACATTATTTATGTGAATGAAATTTTTCTCAGTGCTAGTGGTTTAGTGAGTGACACAAAGGAAGTATCTTCCTTCTGACATTCCAGCAAACTGTATTTTTATCTTATTTTCAATTATGTGTATATATGTGTGTATAGATATTTGCACATGAGTACAGGTACCTGTGGAGAACAGAGGATAGATGATCTGGAGCCGGAATGGCAGGCTTCAGATGTGGGTGCTAGGGAACCAACCTTATGCCCTCTAGAAGTGAACGTAACCATCTCTCTAGCCCCACAAAGAGGGTTTGCTTTACTTTGTTTTCTTTTGTTTATAAAATTTCCTACAACTGTGGCAGTTCTAGACATGTTCACATGTTTCTATCATGTTTCTGATAGAAAACATACATTAAATACATTTTTTAAACCTCAGCCTTTACAAAGAGCTAAAGATTAAGAGCAATCGATGCTCATACCAGGTGATACATTGTTCTTTTTAACTTCAGACTGTTAGAAAAATAAAACAGAACACCAGACAGAGCTTTTCAAAATATAATTTAAAACTATTTTGTACCAGTACAATATATTAATTTTACAAATGTAAAGTTTTTGTCGGCCGTTAAAGCATTTGCAAAAACCACATTCTACTTCTGCTTTATTGCACAATATCTATAAGAAAATATTAATTTTAAATTAGAAAACATAAAAATGCTTTCAATATAGAAGAGACCATCTGATTTTAAAGACAATACTCTTTAAGAATGTCTACCCAGGAAATAACAAACTTTCACAGGATACCAAACTGGACAGACGCTTCAGCAAAATCAGTACAAAGCTGTTTTTAAACCAGTCTGAAATACTTAATGCAACCTGGATTATCATTCTTCATTAGAACTCTAGCCACCACTCAAAGTGTTCCTTACATTTCCAAGTGTTGAGGCATCTTCAGTGTGATCTTCAGTGAATGCTATGAACATATAGCATGCCTTCCATGTCAGAAGCAGTACTCAGTAGCAATGCCAGGATATCTTCCTTCAAGCACACTACCTCCGCACACTATTTTTAATGACCATTAGTGACCCAATATAATTTATGCTGATAGAAAACATACATTAAATACATTTTTTAAACCTCAGCCTTTACAAAAAAAATCAGTTTATAAATTTGCATCATAAAAATTAGTGTCGAGGCCGTTAAGGTGGCCTTCACTGAATACGGTTGTATCTTAGTTGGTTTTTCCCAGAGTTGGGCTGGCAAGTGTCCCACTTTTCTGTGTAGTGTAATTAAGAAACCAATCCAAGCACTAAGCTGGAGTCCCAAGACAAAATGGTTAATAAAACTGTATGGCGAATGTTAGTGGGATATAGCCCTGGACCAATAAAACAATGCAGGTATTAAAATACTGGCCTAAACTTTGGTGAGAATTCAGTTCACCTCAGACAAACAAAAATCTGGAAGTGCAAATGGGAAATGTTCACATAGACACTGCTGGTGGGGTTAAATGTACCAGAAACTATAAAGAATCCTTACAGATTGAAGTAAGGCTCCCCTGGGTTCGTGTTTAGGCCACATGTCTTAACATTGACTCAACCTCAAATGTTTTCAAGTTGACACCTTTGTGGCCTAGGAACGGATCTTTTAGAACTTGGGCAAAGTCAAATATGAGATGGACACATATCTGCCAAATTATTAAATAGTGGTTGTGCACTCTCAAGTCTGTAATAGGTAGACAGAGTGATCAAAGCCCCGGGAGCTTATAAAAAGTCCCTCCCTCCCTTAGGAGTCAAAGCAGCTGCTATTGTGCAAGCTGCATTTTTTCAGAACTGCTCAAAGCACCTCATCTAGATGAGTGTTTTAAAAATAGATACTTACAAAAGGTCTACAATGAGACTTCAAACATCACACAGTTCATTCACAGCACAGGTGTATCATGGACCCTTAAAGTCCTTCAGAATAAAATAAACTCTCATGTTCCATTAGAAAAAAATGGAGACATTCATGGTCAAAATTTTCTCTAGATTCCTCCAAATCTTGGTACTGTGTGCAATTTCCTCACATCCAGGTTTTGAGGAAGCCCCTGATCATCTACCATGCAATAGTCAGCCACTGGACATGCCAGAGAAAAATTACATGATAGTAGCAAATAGATTAAAATCTATTCCACAAAATAAAAAAAAAAATCTATGATTTCCATTTAAATATGTCTCTGAAAAGCTAAAAGGAGGTTTTGTTTGTTTTTCGAAAGTGCTAATTATTACAAGTCTCTTCAACACATGATGTACAATTAAAAAACAAAAGCAACCAAAAACCTAAATGACCTACTTTAGGCACACTGCTGATGTGTGTCTAAGGGAAAGAAATCACTTGTCAATCAACCCTGCTTCCTTAATTTTACTGAAGAAGAACTTTTCCAGGATGCTGGCACATTTGTAGTACTCGCTCTCGGGAGGGTTGTACTCCTTGCAGTTGGTGAACACTCGTTGCAAGTCTGCCATAAATAACTTCTTAGACACATAGTACCTGTTTCTGAGGCGTTCACTCATGGTTTTCAGATCTGCACAGGAAACAACAACATTAGCAACTGTTGACTCCTCCCTCTCAGCAACTGACAAAGGGGATTTGGGAAGGAATCTACACTCTTGATTTGCTTACATTTTTATCACTCTGATGCCATATTAAAGAGAAATTCTTTGGAATAAGCAAAAACAATTTGTAAGTACTGAGAAGGATTTCTTATATAACACTGCACAGACACTGCCATTAACAGGAGCATCAGTAGTCATCTGCACCCATCTCTTATTGTGCACCAGGAGGCTAAGAGACAGTGGAGGACTCATGGATGCTGAGTGGGGCATACAGAACACTGGCACAGAATCTTTGACCACTAAAAATTATCAGGCTGAGCTCAGATTACTAAATTTACAGTTGTTCTTGTGGGATACAAAGAGAAATTAATATATTTGCAAATACAGTGACTAGCACATATAATACTAAAAGTAAAACAACTAATTTTTGGTTGAGGGTCCATCAGTGAAGTCAAAATGGCCAACTTTACCAAATAATCTACTTATTTATTGTTATTTCAATTGTATAGATATTTTGTGTCTGTGTATGTCTGTGTGCCACATACATGCCTAGCGATCTCTGAGGTCAGAAGAGGACATAGAATCCACTAGAACTAGAATTAAAAAGGGTTGTAAGTGACTACATGGATGCTGAGAATCAAACCCAGATCCTCTGGAAGAGCAGCCAGTGCTCTTAAGTGCTGAACCATTGTTCTAGCCAAAAATAATCTATTTCCCCTCATTAAAATTGATAGTGCATATTGTTCCTGCAGGGGACCTGAGTTCGATTCCCAATACCTCTGTGGGACAGTTCTCATTAAGGAAAGAAGATGAAGGAAGCTGAGTCTCTGGGTGAAGTGGCTGAACAGAAAACTAAACCGACAGGAAATAATCAACAGTAAAGTGCAAAAAGAATGAGTCATGAGGTAAGCCAGCATCCAGGAAGCTGAAGCAAAAGGAGTGAGTGTGAGGCCTACTTAGTGATATTATGCCTCAAAATAACAAGTGAAAACAGGATGAAACCTGTGCAGAGATGGTCTGATACAAGGTTGGGAGGTAGAGAGGTGGCTAGGCAATAAGAGCACTAGCTTGCTGAGGACACAGGCAAAAGCGGCTCACAACCATAACCCACATGTCTAAGTCCAGGTCCAGGAGAGTCAATGACCCTTCCCAGCATCCACAAGTGGCTCACAACCATAACCCACATGTCTAAGTCCAGGTCCAGGAGATCCAGTGACCCTTCTATAACCTCTGCAGGCACTGCTCATGCATGGTGTACATACATACATGCTGGCAAACACTTTTACACACAAAATTTTAAGAAGAAAATTAGAACTGGGTGTGGTGGCAGACTCTTAATCCCAGGATTCAGGAGGCAGAGGCAGATAGATCTCTGAGTTCAAGGCAAGCTTGATCCACAAAGTGAATTCTAGGACCACCAGGTCTACACAGAGAAACCCTATCTTGAAAAATAAATACATATATAAATACATACATACATACATACAAATAAACAAAACATTTTTTAAAAAAAATGAAAAGTCCAGAAGTTGGTTCAAAGCTTTTCAAACTCTTTCTTAGAATGGGACTGGTTAAAAATCAAAGAGTTGCTAGCAAGAACAAATGTAGACTCCCAGAAGCTTCAGCCTTCCCAAAGAAGTACAACTGGTTCATCCCTTCTTCCACACTTGCTGTTTTAAAAGGATAATATCTTTCTTCTTCCAGATATCTTAGATTCTATGAACTGACCAAAAAGGGGAGGGAGCATATAAAATAAATATGGATGGCTAATGAGATGGGTGCCAGTCCTGATGGATACCACACAGCAAATTACCAACTCCTGCAAGTTGTCCTCTCTCCTCCACATATGTGCCATAGTACTCATATACATATACAAGCATGTGTCCACACACGCGCACGCGCGCGCGCACACACACACACACAATGTTAAACACAAAGAAACATGGAGCCATATTAAATTATTCTATGTTCCTTCCCTCTGTGTCCCAACCTGGGAACTCTATGTAAGTAGAGAAACATGCTAAGAAAAGTTATACATGGTAAAGAGTACTCAGCCAAGGCCCCCTGTATGTATCCCTGAGACAAGTTAGACTCCATCCATATGGGAGAAGAAGTTTTAGAATATGATGGAAAGAGAAGGGGTGCTTTCAAAAAAATTCAAAGGCAACAGGAACAGAGTAAGTGTTGCAGTGACCTAACAGTCCTGTCTCATCCCAGGAAAGGGTTAGACATTTCACATCCCAAGGAGATAATAATTACTCACTCTTACAGAGCGTAGCTGGATGTTTTAGTTAACTTTGTCTAGGCACATTTCCCAGGCATCATCAGTCTTAAGCAGTGGAGTCAGTGTTCTCCTCAGCTGTGCACACAAGTAGTACCTGACTGGAGAAGCTCATAGCCCTCTCAGGTGGAAACAAGCAAGACCTGTTCTTGTGCAGGCAATGATTACATTTTGACTGAGGAGACTGATAGCTCTGCTAGTGCAATGGGGAATGGGTGCTGAGAAAGGAATTAATTACTCTCCCTAAGCTCAACAGGGCTCAGTGAGGACAAAAAGGAGGTTGAGAGGCTCTGAAGAGATGGCTCAGAAGAGCTCTAATTGTTCTTGCATGCCAACCATAGTTCAAATCCAACACCTACAGCAAGAGGTTCAAAACTGTCAAAACGTAGTCTCCAAGGGGATCTGGTGTCCTCTTCTGGCCTGGGTACCAACATGTGCACACACACACACACATGCACACACACGCGCGCACACACACACACACACACACACACACACACACACCGTGATAACAGGTTTGAAGCAGAACATAACTACTTCCCAGATGATGTTTCCAATCAGAATTGTACACTAGGTCACATCTCTCCTTGGTTTTCTTACAATATATTGGAGCAGGAGGGGGGAATGATATAGAGTTTTCACGCTCCATTGAAATTCTCCAATAACCACATATAACATCTATATGGAAATGAATGTCATGAAGAGACATGTAAGAAACTCATCACCCAGGAGGCAGTGAGTCCCTGATTCTCCCTCTCCAACTCTGATACTGGGAACAGGAAAGAGGACAGACACATCCTCTGGCTTTTGCTTCAGCTACTTGTCACTGCACCCTGACAAGCTGATTTAATTTGAGGATTCTGAATTGATTGTTCCTGTTACCCCAACATAGGTAAAGCCCAAGTTCTATAATTCCACATTCCAGAAGCATATTGTGTAGTTTTTGGATTTGGAAAATGGTTAAATTAGAACTATACAGAAGCTGGTAAAATAGTTCAACAGGTAGAGGTAATTATGGCATACCACAAAGCTGTCATCTCTCCTTTGCTTATGTGCTATGACACTTGACTTCACATGTACACACCATACACACACACAACAATATAGTTTTATAAAAAAATTATAGGAAATACACATATGGCATCTATAGTCTGGGAAAAATCATTTACTAGAGTCTTTCCCTCTGAAAGTCTAGCCATAAGAAAGCTTAATCTACCCTCATTCTGTTAACTTCAAAACTTCTTTAAAAAAAAAAAAAGATTTATGTGGCCAAGCATATTGACACACACCCATAATTCCAACATTTGAAAGTTGAGATAGGTGGACTGCTGTAAGTTTGAGGCCAGCCTAGCATACGTAGTGATCTCCAGGTCAGCTAGGGCTAATAAAGAGGTCCTGACTTTGGGGACAGGGGTAGAGGGAGGGAGGAAAGACAAAAACCCTTTATGTGTATGGTGTGGTAGTTTGACAAAGAATGGCTTTCACAGGCTCATATATTTGAATGCTTAGTCACTTGGAATGGTGCTATTTGAAAGGATTAGAAGGATTAGGAGGGATGGACTTGTTGGAAGAAGTGTGTCACTAGGCATGGACTTTGGGGGTCAAAAAATTCATATCAGGCCCAGTCTCTCCCTCTGCTTATGAACCAAGATATAGCTCTCAGCTACTGTTCTAATGCATACCTGCTTCTCACCATACTTCAACATTATGATAATGGACTAAACCTCTGAAACTGTAAACAAGCCCTTAAATGTTTCCTTTCATAAGAATTTCTTTGATCATGGTATCTTTTTCCAGAAATAGAATAGTGACTACATGCAGACAATGCTTAAGGAAGTCAAATCCCCTGGGATTTGAGTTACAAACAGTTGTGAGACACCATGTGGGGGCCGGGAATTAACCCAATCCTCTGTGAGAGCAGCCAGTGCTCTTAACTACTGAGCCACCTCTCTACCCTCTATCTCAAACAATCCTTAAAAACAAGAATGACTAAATTAAAAAAAAAAAAAAAAGACAGGCAGTGGTGGCGCACACCTTTAATCCCAGCACTTGGGAGGCAGAGGCAGGTAGATTTCTGAGTTTGAGGCCAGCCTGGTCTACAAAGTGAGTTCCAGGACAACCAGGGCTACACAGAGAAACCCTGTCTCGAAAAATAACAAAAACAAAAACAAAACAAACAAAAAGAAAAGAATGACTTTTGGCAGACTCAAACCATATAAAAAAGATAAAAGCCTGCTTTCTTTTCATCAGTAACACAGTAGGCAGCTACATCCAAATAGTTTGTAATCCAGAACTGCCTACAGTAAGATCCCTACTTATACTCCACAACTAGTATACTGAAAATGCACAGAATGTTCCTGAATGACACCCACTTCCTTCTCAATACACACTCATTGTCACAGAGGACAAGTCCACATTAGTTGACATCGGTCTCCCACACCACCATCCAGTTCTCTATCTATACTGAGAAAATTGCAATAGCATTACCCATGGGGAACCTTATAACTTCATAATATCCTGGAGCTTCTGTTCTCTTCACTGGTTCCATGAAAGGCCAAGCACTTTGATGGCTCTTGAGTAAAAGAAGATAATAATAATAATAAGGCATCTCAGACGGAAATGTCAAGTGGGAAATCACTTCAATATAAGAGCATTGAGATAGAAGACAAGCACACCCACCTTCACCTGCTGCAGGATGTTCTTGAGGGTGCTGTAAAGCTGCTCAGGGTCTTTGGGCTCTTTACTTGAAAGAATAGAGAGCAGAGGAAAAAGGATTAGTGTTCTTGCTCCCAGCCTCTTCACCACTCAGCTCAGCCTCACAGGTCCCAGCCTAGGAACTGAAGCCCACCAACTGCTGTGCACCAATTAACATCACTTGGCCCTTTTCCTCTAACGCGCTGGAAGGGGGAAGAGCACTTCCATTAATATCCTCCAGCCCAGCTTGCTTACCTTTTCTCTTTTCCACTTGGTTTCCAGCCTGTCTCTCCTATATGTCAACAAAATTAAACACTAAATGAGAACTGCTTTGGGTCAAGAGAATAACATACTTACTACTCATCAAAAGCATCATACAAGACAGCCACATCTCAATAAATGTCTATTAGGGGAGACACACTGCAATTAGTGGCATAGATTTTCTTTCTCACACAGCTTACAACATAAAAGGTTTTCACAGACTGGCAGCTATATTAACATCTTTTGTTCTCTTGATTCATTCATTGTTCACTTGGTTCTGGAGTGCTGAGTACTGAAGCTAATACCACACACCACCACTGAGGCAAGTGCTGTATCCCTGAGCCTCTGTCTCAGCTAGTGTCTACTAAGACAAGTATCCCAACTCTTCAAAAGAAAGAAGAAAGGGAGAGAAGAAAACAGTACTACCCTTTTAAACTGCAAGTTTAATGTCTTCAACTACCCTGCACCAAAGTGCTGCTATTACTTTAGCTCAGGACAATATTCTGCTCCCTGTTTTGTTTGCCCAAGCCCCTGCTCGCAATGCAAATCTGGTTTATGGAGACTTGGTGTCTAAGGGATCTGGACTTGACTTCTTCCCTTATCCTTAAAAGGTCGCTTTACCTCTTCCTGGTTTACCTACTTACAAAGCAGAACTACAGAAACTAGGTGTGCTTAGCCCTTGGGACTTAGTTGATACTAATAATGATGTTTTTTAAAAAAAGAAGTCCAAATAGCTAAACATTTGACCAAAGGGAAAAATAATAAATCATGAACAAATAAAATAAACACAGAAAAATTACCTGGCACCACTAGGCATTCAACAATGTGGCAATTACTCAGTCATTAACAGTGACTACACAGGGACAAGAGACCTGGGGCTCAGCAAAGAGAGTTCTGAGGCAGGGCAGATGCAATGAAACAGGCAGCCTGTCTCTTTCTGGGAAAAGTTTAGTTTTGTGTCTGTCTGCTGGAGGCAGGGAAGTATTGAGTCATTATAAGAACTTAGGTTCAAATCAAGTAAGATTGCCAAATGTAATTGCTAGCTTCTAATCTACAAACCCCAGTCATTTTGTATGGTTCAACCCAATACAGTTCACTTTTAGAGAATAAAAAAGAATTCTTAAGAAAGCTACTGTAAAATAAAAACTTGAAACAGCTGATGTAACCTCCATCACTTGGAGAGGGAGGCAATGGGTTCATCACGGGGGCACAGGGTGGCTTGTGCACAGAGGTGATTTGGAGAGCAGAGTGGCTCGCTTCTTCTTCTGACCTTCTGTGTGATAATTTACACAACCATTTGAAGACCAGTTCCTCCATTTGATAATATAAAAGTCCAGAGTTTCCATGCTACTTAGTACACATTCCTGTCGCCAAGCATTGTGTGCAGGTGCCAGACTGAATAAATTATGGATATTAATAACTCTTTTTTTTAAAAGGTACACTGTCTAGGTTGAGTTAGGAAGAAAAAACAGAAACTCTTTATTATTGCCCTCCTCGGCCCCAGATAATGTCTCACTCTTGTCTCGGTTAGCCCCAAACACTACCTCCTCCTGCCTTAGCCTCCCAATGCTGGGGTTACAGGGGAGCTCCTCCACGACCAGCTTGCTGCCCACTTTGAGGACCAGAAACATCACACATGGAAAAGGAGACAGGTGAGAACTTCTCAAATGACTGCACTCTGGAAATCATCTCAGACACATCTCACAGGAGCAACAGACACGCCTGCTTTTTAAAAAAGTCTCGTATACATACTGATTCCAGGAATGCTTTCTATAGGAATCTGCCGAACTCCGTCTTTGAAACATGAAAGTCCAGGGTAGACTTTTCGAATCTGAGCTTGTTTTCTTTCTATCAGCTTTTTAATGATCTGAAAAGTACAGGAAAATATGTGGTTAGTTAAAGAAGCCACACCACAGACAAGGACAAGTCAGATAAACCAAACAGATGATGCTCCTGGGACTATACAAGTTTATATAAGACAAAAAGGGAGGGAAGGCTGAATATATATTAGGAGGTAAGAGGCAGAAGAATTCTGGGGCCACTAACATGGCAAAAGGGGTAAAGAGGCCTACCACCAAGCCCAAAGACCTGAGTTCAATCCCTGCAATTCCACATAGAGAAAGGAGACCATCATCCCCAGCAAGTTGTTATCTGGCTTTCACACATGTCATGGAGTGTGTGTGTGTGTGTGTGTGTGTGTGTGTGTGTGTGTGTGTCCATACATAAATACAAAAAGTTTAAATATGTCTTTTAAAAGAAGTATTCTTTTATACCATACCCATCTAGTAACATTCACCCAACTCTTTGCCACTAGGGAACTGACCATCACAGAGAAGGAAGGAAGGGGGCTGGCTGGAGGTTGGCTGGGGCCCCTCTAGGTGCAGCCTCTTGTAGTTTCACATATGGGCTAAGATGTAAGAATCACAGTCCACAGCAACCTCCTCATAGGCATGCACATAAGCAGCCACACACCTCCCTGCCTGTCACCTTTCTCCCGTTCTTTCTACATGGTCCTATCTATTCTGTGTCCGTTACCTTCTGTGCTGGTCACTGACCTGATCTTTGTTCATTACCACCCCAGTACACACAGGTATTCTATGAAGCTATCTCACCTGTAGACATGCCTCTCTCCACCTTCAGCTGATTCTAATCATTCCTGGACTAGAAACGTTCTCAGTATACATAGCTTATTCCCTGCTGTTATTCCTCAAGGGGCTTTCCACAAGTGGAGTCCGACATTTTAGAGTATTTTGGATTTTGGAGTTCCTCATTAAAGATGCTCAATCAGTAAGTCAATGGAAATAATGGAGAAGAAAAGAACAGACTCTAAAATACTTGGGTCAGGAGCATTTGGATAAGAGATTCTTAGCCTGTCTCTAGAAAATAATTATTTTATTATGGTATGGTTGCAGCTCTCTTTTAAAAATCTAGTTCAAAACAGTGAAAATAAAGGTATGCGGGTGCAACCCCAAAGGCTCAGAGAACATCATGGAAGAGAGGGCAGAAAGAATGCAAGAGCCAGCAGACCAGGAGGAATGTTGTAAAAGGAAGGTCTCAGGATACACACTGGTATGCATACACACATGAACTCACAGAAGTTGTATTTACCTGCACGAGAGTTAAAAACTACATCATGAGGGCTGGTGAGATGACTCAGTGGGTAAGAGCACTGACTGCTCTTCTGAAGGTCCTGAGTTCAGATCCCAGAAACCACACGGTGGCTCACAACCACCCGTAATGAGATCTGATGCCCTCTTCTGGCACATCTGAAAATAGCTACAGTGTACTTATATATAATAATAAATAAAATTTGGGGCCAGAGCCAGCACGGCTGAACAAGCAGAGGTCCTAATTCCCAAGAACCACATGAAGTCACACAATCATCTGTACAGCTACAGTGTACTCATATACATTTAATGAATTAATTAATCTTTAAAAAATAAAATAAAAATTACATCATGAACAGAGTAAAAATTCCAGATGTCATGCCCTTAGATGAAAAGCCAATAGAACTGATAGCTTTGGAGGGAGAGTCACTTTCCTTTGCAAGTGTGGCCATTGATAGGTTGTCAGTGCCTCAGTGGATGACCCCATGTATGTGAATGCATGGGCAGCAGTAACTAGAATTAGTGATTTAGGTGTTATTCTTTAAGGTATGAAGTTGTGATGCTGGAGGGAGGAGTAGAGAGTGGATATGAGCAAGATACATTGTATATGTGTGTGGGGGGGGGGGGG
>NW_022196909.1:68638237-68645732 GCF_008632895.1 Mastomys coucha | reverse complement strand
GAAAAGACTAGAGACAAAGAGGGAGAAGTAAAGGAGGAAGGGGGTAGCCGAGAGGAAACAGAAAAGAGGAGAGAGCCAAGAGGAAACAGAAAAGAGGAGAGAGACTTGATTTTAAAAAGTGAAGAAATTTTAGCCATCTGAGATATCTGTGCTCCCAGCTTTCTTCTATATAGTAAGAGTGAACAGATCATTCTCAGTGGGGATCTGCAGACTTCCAGGGGACTCTAATTCTACTAGGGATGCATCCCTGTGACTAGTCGAAGACTACAGCATGGGCAGCTATCAGCACAATGCCAGTGTCAACTGAGCAGCACCCACTGATGCACCAAAGAGCCACCAAGTCTAGACCTGCGGGTTAGACTCTACAGAACAGTGAAGGAAATAACTCTTAAAAAGGCAGGCCAGAGGCACCTGCTGCCTTAGCAACTCCCCACAGCCCTGGAACTCCCTACTAGGCAGACATCTTTGACCACACAACAAAAGTATTTTGATTTTCTAACTTAGAACAAAATACCTTTTGCTCTTCTATAACAGCACCTGCCTGACCCACTTTAAATAAAATACTCAGTGAGTGACTGCTGTCACTAGACATTATGTAACCTTCTGGACTGTTATATGGGTCACATCTAGTAAGCAAAAGAATTGGGATTAAAGATCTTAATAGGAAGCAGATGGGTTTAAGGCAGATGTCCCTCTTCGGTAACTTGTCAGAGAAGAACACAGATGATTAAGTAAAAGGAGTACTGGATGAAACAGATGCCACCCACATCCCAGTTTCTAGCTCATGGCCCTGGCCAGTCCAGAGTTGTGGACTCTCTAGTATGCCATTCTGTCTTCTAAAAGGTGCTAATCACTGTAAACTCACATCTGGAGCCTTCTCCAGCATTACCATTTCTTGTTTTCAAGCCTAAAGAAGGACATATCAACACAGATAACAAACCAGTTATTACCTGGAAGGATAACAGACACTAGAAGAAATGTCTCTGTATGATAAAGAATTAAACCCAAGTGGGTGGGTCAGGCTGAAGTGGGTAGAAGTTTAAAGACAGCTTGGAACAGAACCTGAAAGAATGCCATTTGCCTGAGTGACAGGGAACAGGGTGTTGTGAGCCAGCAGCTAAAGCATCAGCAATGGCTCCTGAGGATCCTTTTGTTGATGAAAGTGAAGAGATAAGATTGCAATAGGCTCTAATGCAGTTAAGATGTAAGTGTACACATGCTATATTTTACACAATTTAACACACACACACACACACAGGGGAGTAGAGGAAGGGTTAGGGGTCCAGTGAAATGCAGTCTACCCTAAGGCTGGCCTGGGCAGAACTGGAATCAGTAGCTCACCTCCTTCTGCTTTTTAATGATGACAGAGAACTCTGTGTATGGGATCTGAGGGTTCAGTTCACAACCCATCAAAGTGGCTCCTTCATAATCCTTGATGTAGCCAACATATTTGGTTTTAGGTATTTTGATTTCTTTGGAGAAACCCTACAAGGCAAATCAGATCACTCATTAGGATGCTGTGCATAACTGCCTGCTAAGTGCTGGCTCTGGGCCAACCCTGGTGCCAAAGATTAAGAGGAACTCTCTTCCCATTTGCCCTGCTCTGAACAGCAGCCACACAGAGAGCCCCCTGATGAACCAAAGCATCAAAATCAAACAGGGCCAACAGGAAGCAAATTTAAATGTAAAAGTGTCTAGGGGTGGCAATATGCGTATCAGGAATCCCAGCAGGAGGAGTGTCAAGAGCGGAAGACGACCAAGCTCCGAAGACTGAAGCCTGTGCAGACTTTATCAGAAATGAACATTTTTCAGAAACTAAATCAATTTTCCTTTTTTAATTTTTAAAAGAGATTCGGATTTAGTGAAAGACCTGCAATATCTCAAAGCAATAAGGCAGAAAGATGTCTGGCTTTGGCCATCAAACATGCACAAACAGGTACATGCACCTGGACACACACATGTACATGCATACACAGTCTGAGAGCGCAGGGCTTCATTGGGAACCGACCTGCTTCTTGAAATAGCCGATGGCATACTCATCTGCATATGTGAGGAAGTTCAGGATCTCGTGCTTTATGTGGTATTCTTTGAGATGGTTCATCAGGTGAGTTCCATAGCCCTGGTGGAAGTAAAGATACTCAAGAAAAGACATTCCTAAAAAGTGACAGAAAATGGTAGCGTACAGGAGTTTGTAATTTTAAATATTTTACCAACCAGGGTCTTTCTTGAAGGAACTATTTCTTGCATGTCTGAATCTTAAAAAGGAATGACAAAACTAAGACATTCAAAATCTGTGGTTCAAAACAAAATCATCACTGGCAAACACTAGCTCCTGGTTCTTTAAAAATAACACAGTAAGACTACAAACTTAGTCCTAAAATCCTTCCTGCTGCCAGCCGCTTGCAGAGTGAATGCTGATGGTGAGCTTAATCTTGAAAGTACTTGAGAAGCTGAGATGAGAGGAGGGAGGCAGATGAAAGGTGCTGATCTCATTAGCATATCTGAGGTATGTAAATGACCATGCAGATCATCACTGGGTGCTGCGTACTGAACTAAGCATTTACCTGTTCCAGGCACCAACAACCCTTCTAGCAACTGCATCCCAGACACAGGACTTCCAGCTTGGCTTATCAGACCAAGAAAAACCTGAGAAACCCAGAATCTGAGTCAGCAAAAAAACAGTGGAAACAAAAAACTGTGAACAACATTGAATAAATGACTGGGCTAATATATGAAAACAGCCCAGTGTTCTGGTGAGCACCTGTGAAGCTGGTATTCAAAATGCTGAGCTGGGAGGATCTAGACTTGGTAAAGAAGGCGACATACAAAAACCCTGTCTCAAATTTTTAAAAATGAGAGTTGGGGCAAGGGGTTGTACAAATGTATAAAATTCTCAAAGAACTAATAAAGTATTTTTAAAATTAAAATATTAATTTGAAAAGTAAAAACTGAAAGCCAAGTGGTGGCGGCAGCAGTGTGTCCAGAGATCAGTGACAAGACAAACCAAACCGCACAGAATACAGGATCTGACCCTCACTCCTGTTTACTTCTACTTCCCAAGCCTCAAATCAAGCAGCATCATGAGTGGGGACCCATTAGCAATCACATCACTTCTTCAAAACCTTCTCCAGGATGTCTGGCTACTATCAGGTGGGGTGTTCTGTCGCAGAAAAGTCAGCAGCAACATCTCCCTTTTTTGGAGAGTGTTCTTCCAGTTGTGTCACCCAAAGACATTTTTTCCTACATATACCACAATACCAAGACACTATGAGTTTGGATATAATGTGAATAGAAAAACAAGTGAAATATATCTCATGGAAGAATTCATAGTGACACAGGGAAGATAAAAAACACAATTATAGAATGGACCTGCACTGTTATTCATCATGGCAGTTTACTAGTGCCAACTGGACAGTGGCTAGGAGCACAAAATGTCCATCAGCAAAATATGTGAATATATATTTTATACTTACTTGGTGTTTACATGGCAATATTTTGGACAGATTGGGTTAAATATAAAGTATAAACATTTAATTTTACTTGTTTTTATTTTACTTTGCAATATGACTCCTAGAATTTTTTTATTTCATTTATTCATTTATTTATCGGGTGTTTTGAAACAGGCTAGCCTGGAACTTACAGAGATCATCCGGCCTCTGCCTCTGCCTCTCTCTCTGCCTCTCTCTCTGACTCCCTCTCTGACTCTCTCTCTGACTCTCTCTCTGACACTCTGCCTCTGCCTCCCTCTGCTGGGATCAAAAGTGTATGCGACCGCACCTGACTTAGAAAAAGAACTATATGTGAAACTCAGATTTCTGTTGTACAGCATGTATTCAGAACAGTGTATTTGTCATGTATAAAAGGAGAAGAGATAGAAATGATTAAGTTAGGCACTTAAAAAGAGTGTGTCAAGTTGCTGGGGCTGGAGAGATGGCTCAGCAGTTAAGAGCACTGGTTCTTCTTCCACAGTACCTATGTTTAATTCCCAGAATTGCTTCAGGAAGACCAAGAATGAAAAATGGATGGGCATACACACACATCAGGATCTGTGTGATCCAATAGAGAAACCACAATATCCCCGTTCCCCAAAACACACAAAAGTTCAGTATGCCTCAGAAGCTCAGCATGCTTATTTTATACATAATTAATCAGGGGGAGGAGGAAGCTAAGTTGTTTCATACAACTGAACAAGGAGACAGGCTTAGCTAATGTCAGTAGGAACAGTCTCTGTAGGGAGCACTCTTCAGGCTGTAATCATTAAGGCAGTGGTTCTCAGCCTTCCAATGGTGTGACCCTCGAATATAGTTCCTCACGTTGGGATGACTCTCAACTGTAAAATTGTTTTCATTGCTACTTCATAACTGTAATTTTGCTATTGATGTAAATCATAATATAAATAACTGTTTTCTGATGGACTTAGGAGGCCCTATGAAAGGGTGGTGCAACTTCTGTCCCCCAAAAGGATTTCAGATGCACTGTATTAAGGGAGAGAAACTATGGTGGGCATTTTCTGCCCACACTATCAAAATCTGCATGAGGACCAGCCATCTTTACAAGCCTTGCTATGTGGGAGAAGAGAGAAGCTTTGACTTTTTCCCATGAGTCGAGGCTAGGGTTGACACAGTGGGTTGTAGCAACAGCAACCATTGGCTCAGGACTTCCCACACACAGGGCTTACTCCATTCCTTACACATGTATAATCAGGACTCCTGGAAGGACACTCTCCAGCTGGTCAGGCTGCCTGCAGGCTGTGCAGTGTGCTCCAGAATCCCAACCTTTAGGGGCTCTCACTTACACTGGGGTGGGTCTTTAGTGATAAGCTGTCTTTGAATCATTTCTGCTCCTCTAAATAACCCTTCACCCATATTCTTTCAATAGTCAAAAAACAAAAAACAAACAAAACAAAACACACACACACACACACACACACAAAACATTTTCCCCCTTGCTATTCCTACTGAGTCTGAGTCTGTAATGTTTAACCTCCTTCCTTCAAGCTTGGAGAAAATTACACGGCCTGTGCTGTGGCAGGGGAGAGAAATGCCCTTCTGGAAGTCGTAAGACAGAACTACCCACCAGTGTCAAGGTATCTTTGTGCCCACCTTAATCAACTCTTCCAAATTAAGTACTTGGTACAGCCACCTTTTTAAAAAAAAAAAAATTGACCAAATTGCAAGCTACCGGTGTGTTTTCCAAGGCAAGGTTTCTCTCTGTGTATTTCAAAACAAAGCTTTCTTAAATGAGGTTCTAAATTCTTTGCTTTGGGAGACATCTGGACATTTCCCACGTAGGGGGAGGGGAGATGACAAAAAGCAAGAGCAGCATCTCCGGGCATCTTGACAGAATCCTTGGAAAAGCATGCACAGGGCGGTCCCTGCCTAATTTGAGTCTTTCCCTTCCACAGGCAAATTATGAGGTTTGTATCTGCAGTTTGATGTTGAATGTCAGGTGTCAAAGCTTCAAAGCTCCCTTGTTCCAGGAGGCAGAAATGGGCCTCCATGAGTTCTAAGCCAGCCTAGTCTACACAAAGGTTTCATGGCAACTACAACTACACAGTTAGACTCTATCTAAATGAAAACAAAACAAAACAAATAAAAAAAAAACACACACACACACACAAAGAGCTACATTGCACAACTATAATCCCTTAACTCCTTGTAGTCTGGAAATTAATGCAAGAATACTAAATTCAAGGTCAGCCTGACCTACATAAAGAGTTTCCGAAGAGCAGGAGCTACAAAGTGAGATCCCACTTCAAGAGGGAGAGAGAGGAAGAGAGAGGGAAAGAGAGGGAAAGAGAGGGAGAGACAGATACAGAGACAGGGAGAGACAGAGGGAGAGACAGAGAGAGAGAAAGAGAAAATAGAGGCAGGAGGATCAGGAGTTCAAGGCTGCTATATAGCAAATATGAGGCCACCATCAATTCCATTAGACTTTTTGTCTTTAAAGAGAAAAGGATAGGGAAAGAGTGTTGGACAGTAAAAGAAAGCAAAAGCATCCAAACCTAACCACACTTTAAACAAAAAATGATTTCTTCCAGTGACTTATTTTTGGTTTTTGTAAATGGCAATCGTCTTTGAATCTGAAAAAACTAATAGACTCCTTATCCCTGAACTGCCCAGTACAGAAGCCACCAGCCTCCTGTGCCCACTGAGTACTTGAATGTGGCCAGTCCAAACTGGGTGGGACAAGCTGTGTAAACTACACAGCAGTTTCAAAGGCTTAGTGCAGAGAATGTAGACACTGTTGACAATTCCTCATGCTACTGAATTTTAGGTTAAATGAAACATTTGAAAAAATGACCTTTCCTGCCTTCATGTGCTTTTTTGAAATAGATTTTCTAGAAAGTTTAGACTAAGTGCAATGATGGCTTGTGTGTGCAGCTTTCACATGCTTCTGTTGAACATGTGAAACTTGCCTCAGACTTACAACAACATTTTTTGCAGTGCCACTGACTCCTAAGCTGTCCATAGCCTCTTATCACACAGTTTCTTCATACTCTTTTGTATCTGTCTGCAACCCCTTTGGTGTCAGGTCTCAAATATCCTGCATTTATATTAAAATTTATAACTAGCAAAATTATAATTATAAAGTAGTAACAAAAATAATTTTCTGTTTGTGGATCACCACAGCATGAGAATTGTATTAAAGGGTTACAGCTTTAGGAAGGTTGTGAACCACTGCTCTAGAGTCTGTTGAATGCTAAAAGCATAACCTTCTAAGACTGAAGCAATGTCCTCAGAAAAACAGAGTAGAATGTGACAGAGTCTAGAGAAATGCTCTTTGTAGCCAGCACATCTAGGCTATTCCAGGCAAACCAAAGGCAGTCCTGAGAAACCAGAGCCTTAGCTCCAAGGAACAGAGGACCCGTGCCAGAGACAACATGGGAGGGGCAGAGGAGGACTCCAGCAAAATCAAAGCCTAATGAAGGAATAGGGTTACAGCTGTGTGTGGCCAACTGCTAACCTATCATGCACAGACCTCTGGGTTCAAGGGAACGCTCGGAGCCAAATCCACGGAAATACTTCTTTCTGCCTGTTTTTATCTTAGACAGGGTCTTCTGGATTATCCTGGACTAAATAGGTAGACCAGGCTGGCCTCAAACACAAAGAGATCTGCCCATCTCTCCTTCCTATGTACTACACCCAAACCCTTCTGGGATTTTCTTAATACTCATTTCTCTTTATAGACAAGGTCATGAGAATCTTGCTGAAGTGTGAGATAACTAAACTGTGTGTGTGTGTGTGTGTATGTATGTGTGTTGTCTGCCCATCTGATTGTCTGTGTCTGTTACATATAAATTAACAATAAAAACAGATTTACTTTCAAACCTCTGTCTGACATGTGCTCTGCTTGGACAAAGCCTCTGTGTAACCGTACTAAGAATAATCAGTCCAATGTACTGTCCCCACACACACACAGTGAAAGAGCTTGTAAGGAAGGCCTGAACTGTCCCCACACACACACACAGTGAAGGAGCTTGTAAGGAAGGCCT
>NW_022196909.1:68634184-68638187 GCF_008632895.1 Mastomys coucha | reverse complement strand
CTGTCCCCACACACACACACAGTGAAGGAGCTTGTAAGGAAGGCCTGAACTGTCCCCACACACACACAGTGAAGGAGCTTGTAAGGAAGGCCTGAACTTCACACCCCGAGCCTTCTCTGAGCTGAGCCTAGAGGGAATTCCCATGCTCCACAGCATCAGCAAGAAGCCCTGCCACGGCATCTTTGCTAAGGTCTCAGTTGTCTCAACAAGAAGCTCTGCCACGGCATCTTTGCTAAGGTCTCAGTTGTCTCAACAAGAAGCTCTGCCACGGCATCTTTGCTAAGGTTTCGGTTGTCTCTTACCTTGACTTGTTCATTTGAGGTTACTGCACAGAAAACAATCTCTGTGAATCCCTGGGATGGAAACATCCGGAAACAGATACCACCAATGACACGGCCATCTTTAATTAAAGCAAGGGTTTTGTGTTTCCTAAAATAATAATAATAATAATAATAATAATAATAATAAGGTTAAGTCAGAGTTTTATCTTTCTTGGTTATATAAAACACTTTTGGAGATATTTCTTGTTGACTAAAAAGGCTTGGAAGGGATTGGGGGCCAGAGAAGTTCTTTCATCTAGATGCTAGGCAGCCATTTCCCTGGACTCTATGGGGCACGCCTACTTCACCAAAGCTCCCACCAAAATAAAGAAAGCCTTCCCTGAGAAGAGCCTGAGCCCCTAAGTGTGTGCTTGGAGGGGTTCTGAAACTGGTATGACCAATGTCTAGGTACTGGCTGTAGGAGTTAGAGGGAGAGCTCAAAGCTATATACAAGGACGGCCTGCTTTTCTGAAGAGTTCGCACTTACACAAATAGTGACATTAGAGCAAAGAACACAGTATCCACAGGTAGGAACTGTCAAACTCCAAAGTATGGAATCTTACCAGACCATCTCACTCTGACTTGCCACATGCACAGAGCACATTTCATATAAGCTGTCTGGCTAACTAGGTCAAAATACAGCCAATTGGAGACATCTGCTTACTTCTTGTTGGGTTTCTTTGTTTGTTTATAGACTGATTGATTGATTGATTGATTGATAGAATTATGTATTGAACCTTGAGCCCTCTACCACTGAACTACTTCCTCATCCTTGGTTGTTTTGTTTTGTTTTTCTGTAAACCCATAGATTTTCCAGGTTAACACGCCCTAAATCCCGATAATTCCCCAGGGCTTACAGAGCAGATGGCCTAACAGATTGTGCAGTCTTCTGTACTTCTCCTGAAGAGCCAACAAAACGTGGTGCAACCCTACCTATGGATACTTGGTCTACAGTGGTATCTAGTTAATATAACACAGCCAAGCATGTATTGACTATGAAGTAAGACACCCTAGTATTTCTAAGCTCTCATGGCTTTAAAAAAAAAAATGTGTTAGAGTCCTCATTGGCTTACTCTTTTATTTCATTCATTTATTTGTGTGAGCATACATGCTCACATAAGTGAATGTCACTCATGTGTTGAAGTTAGAGTACATTTTGTGGGAGTTGGTACTCTCCTTCTACCACATAGGTCCCAGAGATTGAACTTAGATCATCAGGCTGGGCAGCAAGCCAAAAGACTTGACCCACTGAGCCCTCTCACCAATCCCAGAATTTAAGGTATAAAATTTCAGTCTATTAATAAGAATGTGTAAAAAGTTTTCATAAATTAATCTTAGTGATTTTGACATTAAAATTACATCAGTGTGGCTCTCTATCAAGAGCAGGACAGAAGGCAGCTGTATTCCAAGGGCTGAGTATCACTATCTAAATAGTTCCCCCTCGTATTGGGGAAGGAATAAAGAAGAATGGGTTGAACTTACGGGTCAAAGACAAGCCGTGTGATGTACTCTTTGGGCATTCGGGGCAGCTGGTGGGAAAACACATTCTGTAGGCCCACCAGCCACATCAGGATCTTCTTGTTTGGTTTCTGGTTCAGGGAATTGCCCACCACATGGAATTCAATGACACCCCTGCGTTCTTCCAGCCTTGCCGCCTCATCTCTGGCTGAATGTGCTGACAGAAAATTGGTCTGGGATCCAGAAGACAAGAATAGATTACAAAGCGCTTTTCTTTGAAAGTGGTAGACTGGATCACATGAAATCTTTCTATGTTCTAGTAAGACTCTGACATGAATTTCAGGGTCTTAAACACATGTGTACAAGAGCACCTGTATATCCACACCCCACAAGTTATGAAGACAAAATAGAGATGTGAATTAAGTAGGCTAGGTGGATGACTCAGCAGTTAAAAGGGTTTACTATATAATCAGGCAGACTGGAATTTGCATCCCAGCATCCATGGAACAAGCCAGGAGTATTCTTTTGCACACTTGTAACCCCAGCTCCAAAGAAGATATAGACAGAAGGGTCACTGGGGCCTGCTGGCTTCCAACCTAGCCAAGAAAATAAGCAGAAGTCCCAGGTTGAGATCCTGTCTCAAAAGGCTTGAAGGAAAGTTGCACAGGAAGATACTGAATACCCTCTTCTGGCCCTTATGCATACATAGACATAAGAAATCACATACACAAAAATAAGTGAATGAATTAAGTAGATAAGTTAGCATTATGAAAAGTTAATATGTACATGTGAATTATATTTTATATGGATTAGGCATCAGAAAACTTGTTGTTGTTGTTTTGAAAACAAGGTTTTGCTATGTAGTATAAGCTGGCCTTGAACTAACATCTTCCTACCTCAGCTTTCCCAGTGAAAGGAAAATTGTTTTGTAAGAGAACCCATAGAAAATATTTTAGAAGAGCTGAGGAAATAGCACAGTGACTAAAGCACTTGCCATATAACGTGAGGACCAGAGTGCAGATTCCCAGCACCTAGGGGTTCAAGTGGGTCTGGTGGCAGCAGTAGTGCAAGCTGCCTACTGACACTAGTCAAAAAGCAAGTTATGTGTGTGTGTGTGGGGGGGGGGTGTTTATTTGTTTGTTTGTTTTTGTTTTGAGAGAAAGAATCTGCCACACATGGGCACCGATGTCCTGCCACGCTCATGTGAACACATGCTGATGCAAAAGTTATCTTTAAGACAATGTTTTAGGGTGTTATAAAGATGGCTCCTTGATTAAGAGCATGCATTGCTCTTTGAGAGGACCCAAGTGTGGGTCCTACAGAATACACATTTGATGGCTCACAACTGCCTATAACTTCAGCCCAGAGTGTCTGACACTCTCCTCTGGCCTCCTTGGGTACCTGCACTGGCACATATATATAATTCCACACAGATATACATGTACACATAATTTAAACAATAAAATATTTTAGATATTTTTAATCATGTGGTCTCTCTCTCTCTCTCTCTCTCTCAGTTACTCAGTCGCTGTGGTAGCATACAAGCAGACCTAAATACACTAGTATAGAACACTTGGCATAACCTTCCAACTTTAAGGAGGGTAAAGGGGCTTGAGAAAAAGCTCAGGAGTTGACAGTGCCTGCTGTTCTACAGGGGACCGATGCTTGATTTCAAGCACCCATATTGGGAGGCTCACAACTGCCTGTAGCTCCAGCTCCTGGGGATCCAATGGCCCTTTCTGGCTTCTATGGGAAGCCACACATACATGGCATATACTCAGATATATGCCATAAGTAAATAAAAATAATATAAAAATTTTGAATTAGGGGATCAGTGAGATGGCTCAGCAGGTAGGGTGCTTGACACAAAACCCGAGAACCTGCCGGGCAGTAGTGGTACACGCCATTAATCCCTGCACTTGGGAGGCAGAGGCAGGTGGATTTCTGAGTTCAAGGCTAGCCTGGTCTACAGAGTGAATTCCAGGACAGCCAAGGCTATACAAAGAAAACCTGTCTCAAAAAACAAAAAAACAAAAAACAAACAAAACAAAACAAAACCGAGAATGTAAGCTCAATACCTGAACAAAGACCCATGTGATGGAAGGAAAAAAGGATCCCCTCACACGGGCCTCTAGCCTCCATGTTTACACCATGGCCCCTCACACTGGCCTCTAACCTCCATGTTTATACCATGGCCCCTCACACTGCCTCTAGCCTCCATGTTT
>NW_022196909.1:68618424-68633316 GCF_008632895.1 Mastomys coucha | reverse complement strand
CCTCTAACCTCCATGTTTACACCATGGCCCCTCACACTGGCCTCTAGCCTCCATGTTTACACCATGGCATGGCTGTCTCCACTGGTGCATGAGCACATATACACATAAGCACATTAAATAAATCAGTGTTGTTTTTAAGAGAGAACCAATAAGATGGATTATCAGGTGAGAGTGTTCACTATACAAAACTCTATAGCCAGGCCTATACAGAGAAACCTTGTCTCAAAAAACCAAAAAGACCATTAAGATAACAGGTTCCAAATTCTAGAAATAAAGCAGCAGTCATATTTATATTCCAAGCACCTCTTTTGAGAAGACACTTTTCTTTCTAGAAGTATCTATTGATCCAGACTTAACTCATAGCAGGCTACATGGCCTAGAGCCACCACCTCAAGCCTTAATCTCTACCTCATGCTGGAAAAGGAAATCTTTGACAAACAGCTCTGCTGGGAAGAAAAATCCTAACTATAGCACGAACTTCGAGGACTGGCTGGTTGTCCAGGAGACTGGGTATCCCTGTGGTAGACATTTCAAGTCACCATTTTCTTTAACAACTAGCTTACAAAAATGTCTAAAACTGTAGCAGCTTTCTTGGGCATGCTGGTACACTAACTGCAGCATGATTGTGAAATGGGAGACTGCCTCCCCACTTTTCATCTGAGCAGGCCAAGCTCTGCTCATGTGTGAAGTTACGAAATCCCTAAAGCCCATACACAGAAGGAGGTCAGCTTTAGGTCCCCACAGACTGGATAGTCAGTCCAGAAGGAAAGAATTTTATGAGATGGTTCTGTTGTAACACTCAATTCTCCAAATTATCCTTGGCATTAATAAAAGAGCCACAAAAACAGAGTACTATGAAACTGATTTAATCTAGGAAAGCCACACCAAAAAGATAGAAGTTGTTTATACATTACTACCCAGGCCATGTCTTCATGTCCTGGAAATGTCTTGAGCCTCCCTGTTCCTGGATGTCTTGCAATAAAACAAGAGCAATACTTTCAACCAAAACATTTTATTTGCATTGATCTAAACTATTACACATATCCAAGCAGAGACATTATACATAACTTGCTAACTAGGCTCCTCAACAAAAGTAGCATTGTAAGAGAAGAGAAAAGACCTGGAGAATGGCTTTGAATTAAAGGAGACTAAGGAGCCTGGGATATGGCTCAGAGGTATGGGATATGGCACGTAGCAAGCCCTGGATTTGATCCCCAGCACCACATGAACCTAGCAAGGTGGTTCATGGTTATTAATCCTGGCTACATAGTTAGTCCAAGATCAGCCTAGACTACATGAGAACAGTTCAAAGAGAGAGAGAGAGACAGAGACAGAGACAGAGACAGAGAGAGAAGGGAGGGAGAGAATAAGTGAGGGAGGGAAGGGAGGAGAGTTGAAGGGAGGGAGGAAGAAAGGAAGGAAAGAAGGAAGGAAGGAAGGAAGGAAGGAAGGAAGGAGGGAAGCGAGGGAGGGAAAGATGGAGGAGAAACAGAGAGCAGGAAGGTAAAAAGATGAAGAAATGAATACTGAATGCCATGCTTGGTTCTTAACTGAGCACCCAGCAATAATACATGTTATGAATAGCATAAATTGGTAAGATGGTCATTGGACATAGGGGTTGAAAATTAGGCCAGAAGTCAGCAAACATTCCAGTAAAAAGTCAAGAGATGAACATTTGTTTTGCAAGACACATTCCAAGCCTCAGTGATTCCATTTTTTTGCTATGTGTAATGGTGAACAGATAATACAGTCCATAAAAACTATTTCAAGCCTAAACTGCTGGGACACACCTTAACTCCTAGCTAGTTAGAAGCTGACAAAGAATTACTTGAGCCCACAAGCTGAATAGCAGATACGACTGGTAGGCTACAGTCTGCTAGCCCTAAACCAGAGAACCTTATAAAGAAGTTCAATTCCCTGAGTGCTAACTCATGTGATTATATAAGAGAATTGCTTTCATCAGAGACACAGGCAAATATACTAGGTGTGACGTATCTGTTTGGAACTCTGAAATGATTCTAAAAGGTTCAGAGGAGAGGAAAAGGAGGGAAAGAAAGGGAAATGAGAGGTAATCATTGACGAATCTCCAGGTACAACACAGCCCATGGGGATTGTTTTGTTTTGTTTTGTTTTTTGCATTGCTGATGGGAGCTTGAAATTCTTCAATATGGAAAAGTTTCCAACTACTTGAAACTGTAGTTTGTGGCCCTGTAATTGATGTTTATCAAAGGGAACCACATCTTGGTTAGCCATTCCTGCCCTCCCTATAGTGGCCTCTAGGTTACAGGTGACCAGCAGTGTGTTCTCAACACCCCACCCTCATCTCTGATAGTTAGTGTGGCAGGGAGACCAGAAGGTGTCTTGTTCACTGTGCTGACCTCTGGTCCAAGCATCCCTGCAGGGTCTGTGATGGTAGACATGACCTCATTGATCAATTCCACAGGAATATCCCCCATCACTCGAGATCTCTTGGCCTCCTCGGGAACATGAGAGTTGTTCATTTTCCTCTTTTCTCCTGTGATGTTCAAAATAAAAGGCAAAAAAAAAAAAAAAAAAAAAAAAAAAAAAAAAAAAAAAAAAAAAAAAAAAAAAAAAAAAAAAATGGATGGTTTGAAATGGAGAATACATACTGATGAATCTAACTTATTTGGGGAGGAGACGTGAAATGAGAAAAGGTCTTGCCATGTATGCCTGCCTAGTCTAATAACTTACCATATATATATGTCTCCACACATATGTATGTATATGTATGTATACATGGCTCAAGTTAGCTTCAGACTGGTACTAATACCCCTGCTTCTATATTCCAAATGCTGAGATAATAGGTGTATGTTTTCACACTGGTCTCCCAACTAATTTTCTAATAACACCAATGGCTGTCCCAGGAGGAGAAAAAGTGGTGGTGGAAGAGAAGGGAGATCACCACGATTGCCAATTCCAGATTCATCTTAAAGATTGCTTGTTTTCTAAGATGACATATGAGTTATTAAAGCATGTTTCTTTGTCTTAATTTTGTATTTACTTTTATGTCATGTACATTGCTGTTTGGCCTGCATGTATGGCTGCTGTGTGACGGCATCAGATCCTCTCTGGAACTGGAGTTACAGGCAATTGGGAGCTGTCTGACATGGGTACTAGGTCCTCTGCAAGAACAGCCAGGGCATTTAAACACTAGGCCATCTTTCTAGGCCTAAACATATGGGTTTTTTATAGATTTAGAGCTTAGTTTCTGCTATTAGTCAAGGTCATCCTTGACTTCACAGTGAGTTCAAAGCTGTAACGCATTCCTATGATCATAGATGTCAAAGGTTGTTAAAAGACTGTTTAAATAGCCTCAAGTAGAAGTGTGTTGTTTTGTAGGGGGCTATACATCTCCAATGTCTTCATCGCAAGGGTCTGAGGTTTCCAGTGCTGGGGTAGAATATTCCCTGATCATCCAGCAGCCCAAGCCTGGACGATGTTTTGTCTGCCTGACATAAGAATTAAGAAGAAGGTTTTTTTTTCAAACCTTCAATGCCAGTTGATCTGATTTTTAACCTCCATTTACACATTACACAACAGGTGTTCATATGCATGCTCATATATTATATTTAGACATCTTTTTACATATTTGAAAAATACCAGTAAAATGTTTTGTTTTTAATAAAAACAAATGGTGCTGGGGAGGTGGCTATGGTAAAAGTACTTGCCTTGCAAATGTGTGAATCAAAATTCAGAGCCTTAGAGCCCACAAAAACCAGGCAGTCATGGTGACCTACTTCTAATTCCAGCCTTGGAAAGAGAAGCCCAGTAGCTCTACAGAAAGCTGGCTAGCTCAACTGCATTTCTCTGTAAGCTTTGGGTTCAATTGAAACATGTAGCCTCAGAATAAAGTGGAAAGTGACCAAGGAAGATTCTTTTTGTTTTGTTTGTGTTTCTTGTTTGCTTGTTTGGTTGGTTGGTTGGTTGTTGTTTGAAACGGGATTTCTCTGTATAGCCCCGGCTCTGTAAACAAGGCAGGCTTTGAACTCAGAGATTTCCCTGCCTCTGCCTCCTAAGTGCTGGATCTAAAGGCATGCGCCACCACCACCGCCCAGTGAGGATTCCTAACATCAATCTTAGAACTCCACACACACGTACCACACACTTGCATATATACCACACATACACAATGGAAAATAATAAGTTAAATAAATCAATGTTAAATGGTGAATTTTCTTTTGTCCACTTTAACAGTCGCATGTCATAATCTGGGAGAGTGGGGTTTGGAATCCTTTACCTTAAGAGCGATACGTCACAAGGTGAGCAGGGTACCGGCTGGGAAAAGCATGCAAAGGCACAGAGAACATGCTCCTACGTTCCTCTTGAAAACTGGGCTAAAGCCTTTTCTATTGCCTGCTTATGTCCAGGTCTCATGTGACCATGTCTGACATTTGACTCACTATAAAACCAAAGTCAATCCTGAAATCCTCCTGTCTCAGCCTCCCAAATGCTGGGATTATAGTTAGTATTACACACCCAGCTTGTTATCACCTTTTCTCCTTTCTATACTCGTAATTTTTCTGGTTTTCTTTTCCTTTTACTATTATTAACTGCATTTTTTTTTATATCTGGTACATGCATGTGCATGTTCGTGTGTGTGTGTGTGTGTGTGTGTGTGTGTGTGTGTGTGTGTGTGTGCGCGCGCATGCACGTGTGTATTGTTGAGACTAGAACGCAGAGCTTTATATGTTCCAGGCAAACACTCCAACATCCCCAATCCAATAACTGAATGAAAAATACAAATAGTACTTTGAAGTCAGGCATGGTGCCGCATGCCTTTAATCCTAACACTGGAAAGGTAGGCGGATCTCTGAATCTGAGGTCAGCCTGGTCTGAATAGGCATTTCTAGGACAGCAGCACTACACAGAAACACCTGAGGGCTTATTCACTTAAAAAAGAAGAAAATAGTAACTTTTCAATGTCCAAATGCAATTTGTTCCTCAAATATGAAGCCCATTTAACACATTTCCACACCATACTCACTAACTTTAAAAAAAGAGTACTACAAAGTACATAGTCTATAAAAAAAAAGGCTTTCCTTCCAATTGAACCAACTCTATGAATGTTGCTTTTGAAGATAATCAGGGATTACTTTAGATTTTTTGAGCAAGAAGTCACCATATTCCATGATTTGCATGTAACTTTGAAATCTTTCCCACAAGAGTTGCCAATAGCATTTCTTCGTTTCTCCCCTGCTGTGACTCCAAGTGTAACCAAGTGACTTTTGGGTGCCAGAATGAGGCAGAGTCTTCACCTCAAGACACTGAATATATCCTTTGTTTTCAAAAAGAAAATAGGTTTACTTAGTGCACTGCAAGGGTTTCCAGCCAGGCAGCAAGAAACAGTGCTGCCTACAGACAACACTGCATATCTCAGAGGGACCTATGGTGTGCTGCTGTCTCAAGAACATGTGTACCCCAGAGAAGAAGGAGATACCCATGGAAGAAAGCTTCTTCCCCTTTAAGTGCTTTAGCCAAGGCCAGGCAAAAATTAAATGAGACTAGCAGAAATCTGACAACCACCAAATGACATACCACACGGGTGCTGTAAGTTTTTATAGTTCTGCACTGCTGGCTTATTTGTTACAGAGCAATACACCCCCCAAAGTCTAGTGCAGAGCGACATTCACCCATTAATGTCGTAGGGAAACACAACTGGTAGTGAGTTTAAATCTAGCTGAGGGGCTCTGCCACTGCCTGAGCTCCCAGTGTGAGCTGCAGTGCTATCTTACTCCCTTGGTAGCTTACCTGGGTTTGCTTCAAGCCCAGAAGAGCTTCTGCATCCAGGACTTGTTCTCTCTCCATTGATCTGCTCATGGGAAGTGGAATTTGAACTGAACAATGCTGTCCCAGTAACAGGAGGACTGATCACTGTCCCAAGAGGAAAAAAAAAAAAAAAAAAAAAACGAGGATGTTAGGTGGCTCCTTTCTTTGACAACAAGACTCAAGGACACATGAGACATGAAGCCATCCTATAACTGCCTAACACCATAAACACCATGCTAAAATAAAACTGCAGAGCACCAAGATGCTAGACAGTCATGGATTATAACTCACTGATCAGAGTAATGGTGTAGTCAAGCTCATACTGAAAAACTAGTGAGCAAACAAGACAGTAAAGATTGTTTCATGAGTACTCAAGACATATGCCACGAAGACAACAAGGACAGATGTTTGCTCTTTTAAAAATCAAATCAATCATTCAGTAAATTAACAAGTCACCATTTGGTAGCCATCATGATAAAACTACATAGAGTCAGACTGAGTGTGGAGGCTGAACTTCGTGAGCAGAATTGCCGAGGGTGGGGTACTGACAAAGCCTAAAAGTTGTTCCCATGGTAAATTTTCCCTGAAGCGAAGAAAGTCAAAGGACTCCACATTACCTAGCCTTATCCACAGCCTCTAGAGGTGTTTAGTAGTCTAGAGACTTAAAATGCTGTCTTACCAAGAAAAAAGGCAAAAAATAATAGGCAGTCTATCCATTAGATAACATTGCACCAGATGCACTGACTTTAACAAGAACACCATTCTCATGTAAGAGAATGTCCTTTGCGGGCTGGAGAGATGGCTCAGTGGTTAAGAGCGCTGACTGCTCTTCCAAAGGTCTTGAGTTCAATTCCCAGCAACCACATGGTGGCTCACAACCACCTGTAAAGCTACAGTGTACTCATATACATAAAATAAACAAATAAATTTTTTAAAAAAGAGAATGTCCTTTGCTCTGAGAGTTGATAAATGGGACTATTTATAATCGTGAATTGATTTCTGTGAATATACATAATATAGTAGGTGTGGTAATTTGATTGACAAATGTTCTCTGTGGGTTCTTTTATATTTGGTTCAAGGCTGGAGGTGTTGTCTGGAAAGGTTATTTAACACTGAGGTGCAGCTTTGCTGAAGAAGGTACATCACTGAAGGCAGGCTTGAAGGCTTACAGCCTCAGCCCACTCCCTTCCTGCATTCTCTGCTTCCCATGAGAATGAAATATGATTAGCAACCTTCCTGCTCCTGCCACCAGCTCCCATACTTTTCCTGCAGTCGTGGATTCTCGCCGTCAGAACAGTAAGCCAAAATAAACCCTTCCCTCTGAGTTGTTTTTGGTCATAGTGTTTTATCACAGCAACAACAAAAAAAAAAAAATGATGAAATAGCAGTATGAGGAGGAGTCTGTATGTGTGTGTTCTCTGCCTCAACACACACACACACACACACACACACACACACACACAAAGTGAATGGGAACAAGTGGATGAGAAGGGAAAAATTCTTATTTAATGTCAAGTGTGCCGATTCCTAAGACTGGAATGCTCTGTTTTAAGCCTATAACTGCTTTGTATGTCTGAGTTTTTATTTCCAAATAAATTGTGTTGGTGCTTTTCACTGTAGGATGTTGCTTTTGCTGGGTGTGGCACTGATTTGTAGCTGAAGAAGTGAGAGATGGTAAGTAATGAGCACTCTGAGGAACACTGCCACATGGATAGACAAAGAGATCATTCACTGCCATTTCTTGGTCAGTAGTGGTTCACTCGGCAGATGTTCCCAGCAGCCAAGTCGGGATTAAATAAGCAAGCCAGATTCAACGAGCCACCAACCCCAGATGCGTCTAACTGTAGGCAACTGAATCACAAGAAAAATGGAGTACCGTGGCACCTGCAGTTCCAGGTACTTGACAGAAAGTTGCTTCAGCCCAAGACTTTAAGGCTAGTCTGGGCAACACAGAGTGATTTTGCCCTCTGCACCTCTAAAAAAAGGTGCTAAAAAGCAAAGCTGGTATACAGGCTCCTAGCACACAGGGTTCTGAATCTCCAAGTATACAGGAGCAATGTGAACAGAAAAAGCTCTGAGGGTTCAGAAGACTGGGAATAGCTGACAGAACTTCAGAGTTGTTACTATGACAGTCATTTATCACTGTGGCATGGCTGTGCAGACATGGCAATTTAGGTGATTACACTCTACTTTCCCAGTAAAGAACACATTGTAATTACAGTAGAACGGGACATGACAGCTCACTTCTGACTGGCTTTGTATAACACCAGAATGAATGGTCTAGCTTACGGGTACAATCTTAGCCACAGAGACAACCTCTGCTATATCCATCCTGTGCCATGGCAGTAACCTAACCAAAAGTAAAGCAAAAGAGGAGTTTAATTAGGCAAAGGTCAAAAGGAGTTTTCACAGACAGGAAGAGATTTTCCAGAGATCTTTCATCAAAGAACTAAGCAACAATGTCACCCGAAACAGTACATGTATGTCGAAACTCCTAGTACATTATAAACATTATAAAGATGGACTTGGCACTGCTAAAGATAATAGCAAAAACAATCTGGCGTCATTGAGAAGGACTTTATATACTAAAAGCAGAATCGCCTTCTTGCACCCACAATCCCACCATCTTTCATAAAATTGATATCACAGTTGAAGAAGCCAGACTGAGGATTGATTCCTGGACGTATCTTGCTAACAACTGTTACTGCGGTTTGAATAGGAAATGTTCCCCATAGGCTCATAGAATTAAACATTCGGTTCCTGGCTGGTAGTGCTGTTTTGGGTGGTTATAAAATCATTATGAAGTGAACCCTTGCTGGAGGCAGTACACTCACTGAGTGATGGCTTTGAGGTTTTATGCCCTGAGCCCTGCTTTCTTTCTCTCAGTTGTCTGTGTAAGGATGAAACGTGATAGACAGCTTCCTCTGCCTGCTGTCATGACTTCCCAGTCATGACAGACTGTTCCTCTAGAATCATAAGCCAAAATACATCACCACCAAAGCCCTTTTCACCTAGATTGCTTTTTATCAAAGTATTTTATTACAGCAACAGAAAAGAAAATAAATACAATTGCTAATAGAAGCATCTTCAAAAGGTCATCTCCTGACAGAGCTGAGCTGTCTGAAATTTGATGCTCCATTAATCCAGCTATGAAAACTACAACCTTCTGTGTTTAATGTGGTCTCAACTGTTTGCTTTGTGCTTGCACTGCTCATCAACACAGACACAGGCGCAGAATTTGAGTTAGTACCTACTTGCTCTTCATTGATAGTGATGTACTAGACTTATGGGCTCTAGACATCTATTTCCTTATGAAAAACAAATAAATGCAAAACTACAACTAACACCCTGGCTTGAGCTTCCTGGTTGCTTTCCGATTTATATAAAACAGATGTACCTGTTTGAATTCCTAGTGGGCTGGTTCTGGAAGAGGCTGAGAGAAAATCCTGATCCCAGATAGGGGAATTTTGACTATACACTTCTTCTTCCAACATGGACAGAAACCTAGGCACAGAAAAAATAACAAGAGTGAGCTTGTAAAAATTATAAACATCCTTCAAGGCTCCGAGACCATCTTGGAAGAGGGAACAAAAAGACTAAGAACCAGATGTCAAGAAAGACTGCAATACAATGTTCTCTGGACATGAAGAACCACTACACTCAGTAACTCACAGCATTGGCGGATGTCTGTACAAGACCTGTGCAAGATCAAGCAGGTCAATAATTCAAGTTGGAGTGGGAGCAGGTTCAAAAGCCCTCACTCCAACAGATGGATTCTGGGTAGGGGAAAGTCAGTTTTAAGGGTCTGAATATTGGTAGGTCAACCATGTTCCAGTGGATATCTCCACAATGAGAAGTATAGGGGCAGTACAAAGTATAGGGGTATTGGACTTGGTGGGTCATTTAAAAATAAAAAAGGACACAAAGGGTGGGTCTGGGAGAGTTAGTGGAGATGAAAATGATCAAGATATATGAAATTATCAAAGAGTTAATAACAACAGTTCTAACTAAAAATAGGGGCAGGAAGAATGGCTGAGTGATCTAGAATATTGGCAGCATTTCCACAGGAACCAGATTCAATTCCCAGCCCCCACATGGTGGCTCAGAAATATCTGAAACTTCAGTTCCAATGATGGACCCTTTTCAGGCTTCTAAGGACACCAAGCATGCACATGGTACACAGATACACACTCAGGCAAAACACTCACACAAATAAAATAAAATTTTTTAAATAAATAAAAAACCATTAATTCATTACCAGAGCATCAGTCCCCTGTAGCAACCTTCAACAAGCAACAGGGTTCCGACTTCAATTACAAACTACATTAGAATGATGGTGCAAGTGATGGATTCAGACGGACATTCTATAAGCATCTCCTTTACCCCTGCATAGCTTGGTAGGACACTGGCTACAGAGTACTAATCAGATGATCTATCCTTGCTGAGGCACACAGAAGATTCCAGTTGTTTATGTAGAAGTCATTGGCGTCGTCACCACCAATGTCATTACGTACTGATTAGGCACCTGCACCGTGCCTGCCCTGCTCCTGGAGATTCTGGAACTTCGCATTGAATCACCTCACCACTGCTATGATTACGAATCTCCTATTACACAAGTCTTATTACTTGACAGTGTGGTGAGGGATTGATGCCCTTAGTTGAGCCTCATAAAGCCACTATGAAAAAGAACCCAGTGCACCATGGAAACATGTAAAGGACAGAGGATTGAATAAGCATTCCATATTCTCATGACTACTAAAGAGCAGGGCCTGAACTGAGACCAGCAGTGACTTACTGTACTAACTTCACAACACACGAAATCAACTTCATCTCAACATGAACTGGAGGCCAACAACAAGAAATACCCCAATGCCATCACAGATTACTTTTTTTCCCCACTTCAATTCAGAGAGAAGAAATAGAAATACAGAAAAGGGAGGGGAAGAGAGAAAAGAAGGTGGGTGACAAATTAATCAATGGGGGTGGAAAAAGAGAGGAAGAAAAACAAGGAAGGAATCTTGTAACAACACAGAGAGAAGCGGAAAGGCACAGGTTAGAACCAGTTACAAGAAAGCAGACCTGCTGGCACCAGTCTGCAATGCAGTTACTCAGGAGCCTGAGGCAGAAGGATCACCACTTCAAGATCAGTCTGGGTAACTCAGCAAGGGACTCTAAAAAACCAAAAAAGCGAAAAAGCCACACACAGGCCTTTAATCACAGCACTCGGGAGGCAGATCTCTGTGAGTTCTGCCAGCTTGGTCTACCGAGTGAGTTTTAGGACAGCCAGGGTTGTTACATAGACTGGCCCTGTCTTGGAAAAAAAAAAAAGGCCCTAAATTCAATTCCAATATCGGTACCACAAAAATTAATAATAGCTGGGTATACGCATTTGATCACAGCACTCAGGAGGCAGAGGCAGGCTAATTTCTGTGAGTTCTAGGCAGCCTAGTCTACATAGCAAGTTCCAGACCAGCAAGATATCAAGGCTGCACATTAAAACTCTGTCTCAAGAAATAAATAATAGGGGCTGGAGAGATGACTCAGCAGGTAAGAGTACTGACTGCTCTTCTAAAGGTCCTGAGTTCAAATCCCAGCAACCACATGGTGACTCACAACCATCCGTAACGAGATCTGATGCCCTCTTTTGGGGTGTCTGAAAACAGCTACAGTGTAACTTACATATAATAAATAAATAAATCTCTTAAAAAAAAAAAAAAGAAAAGAAAAAAGAAAGAAATAATAGCCGGGCAATCAGTGGTGATGCACGCCTTTGATGCCAGCACTTGGGAGGCAGAGGCAGGCAGATTTCTGAGTTCGAGGCCAGCCTGGTCTACAGAGTGAGTTCTAGGACAGCCAGAGTTGTACAGAAAAACCCTGTTTCGAAAAACCAAAAAATAAAAAAGAAAGAAATGATATAGGAGAGGGAGGAAAAGTGGCAAGAGTGGAGGGAGGGACACTGCCATCAGGATGGAATTAATGTATGAAGGAACAAATAAAATACCAAATAAATGATGAAGGAATCATAAAAAAATAATAAATCAGTGAAAGAAAAAGTAGCATATAAAGATAAGATGAATGGTGTGAAATTCAGGAGAGAAGCCAAGAGCCCTCACTGTGTTCCAGGGAAATAGGTCCTAGCTCGCAATCTGATACAGCCAGCCAGAGCCTTCAGGAGCACCTCCAACTTTCAACATGCATGGTTTCACAGTGAAAACTGTGGGTATAACCCACTAGCCTCGAACGCTGGCATATTCTACGAAAGGGAATTTCAAAGGAGAGGTGGGTGGGAGTCTTAAGCTAGCATCTGTAACAGAGAAGAAGGCAGGCAACACTGATTGCTCAGCTCGGTGCACTAGCATGCTAGACTGGGGAGCTGAGCAAGCTGCACACTGGAAGCAGCAAATATCTGCAAAGAGCAAAATAATTTCACTGTGGAACAAAAACCCTGTCACTATACGAAGTAATTAAAATTTCGCCATTAACACCATAACTGGTAAGGGGCTCAGGGTCACTCTTTATCCCTTGACAAGAGATAGATTACTATGGTCTGAAGGCAAAAATGCTCCCTAAGTGGCAAATTAGAAACATTAGGTGTGAAATGGCTTTAATGTGGAGGAAAGGAGCTTTAAATGACTAAAAGGCGGCCTCTGTGGTGCAGCTTTATCAGAGCCACACCCTTTCTGTGTGCAACATGCACTTCTATCTGGAATTCTCTACATTGCATGACTGGAGTCTTGCTCCCTGGTACTCCACCTCATATGCAGGTTTCCTTAGAAAAATTTGATACTGCAAATGCTGGATGTTCCACTCAACCCTCTTAATGATACCCACAGGATTCTCTAAATCAGCCTTTGGATTCAGATTAAACTGTCAGGGAGAGTTCAGTAATCTCAACTAGAAAACAATCACTATTGGTGATGGTGGCATGCAGGGGCTTGTGTGTGTCTGTGCTCCTTTACTTTTATTTTTTTAATTGGCTTACAAAGTATTGATCCCTACCTGGTAACCCTGGACCTAACTTATTCTTAAAAATTAAAACTATTGGGCTGGCGAGATGGCTCAACCGGTAAGAGCACTGACTGCTCTTCAGAAGGTCCTGAGTTCAGATGCCAGCAACCACATGGTGGCTCACAACCACCAGTAATGAGATCTGATGACCTCTTCTGGTGCGTCTGAAGACAGCTACAGTGAATTACACCAGAGTGAGCAGGGCGGGGGCAAGAGGGGCCAGCAGAAGTCCTGAGTTCAATTCCCAGCAGTCACATACATGATAACTCACAGGTATCTGTACAGCTACAGTGTACTCATACATATAAAATAAATAAAATAAATCTTAAAAAAAATTAAAACTATTTAGTGATGCACATTTGGAATTCTAGCACTAGAAAAGCTGAGATAAAGAAAAACTGTTAGCCAAGCAATGGTGGTGGCGCATGCCTTTAATCCCAGCACTTGGGAGGCAGAGGCAGGCGGATTGCTGAGTTTGAGGATGGCCTGGTCTACAGAGTGAGTTCCAGGACAGGCAGGGCTACACAGAGAAACCCTGTCTCGAAAAAAACAAAAGAAAGAGAAAAGAAAGAAGAAAGAAAAGAAAAACTGAATCCAAAGGTAGCTTTTAGACTACAGAGTGAGACCACGTCTCAAAGCCATAACTCTTAACATAGTTCATGACATATAAATTGGGTAATTTGATAATAAAAATTCAGTTTTTCTGTACCTGAAGAGATGGCCCAGTACTTAAGAGCATATATTGCTCTTGTAGAGAGGTACCAAGTTCAGTTTCCAGACCCACATCAAGTTTGCTCACAACTGCCTGTAACTCCAGCTCCAGGGAGTCCCAGCACCTCTGGCCTTCTGATACTCATACAGTGCTTACATACATGTTCCCACACAAAAACATACTTATAAATAAAATGAATCTAAATATTAGCTTTCCCAAAAACATCATTTCAATTATTGTTGATCAAAGAATACAAAAGTGCCTCTCCCTCACTGTTCCAAATCAACACTTTTCAGTGGGACAAGGAAGAAAAGCTATGACACTCAGTAGTTTTTAAACCTTTACTCTTTTCTACTAGGCACCAAAGTAGGCTTTTTTTTTTTAATTTTTCCCTCCTACCCCCCAAAATAAACCCCAATCATCTTATTCATGTGTTGCTATCTTTGCTTACCAAGCCATGGGCTGTACCTTCACTTGCCCTCATCCCCTCCCCAGCAGCCTCCCTTTTAGCTTAAACTCATGGAGTTGCAGCCTAGAGCTGTAGTTCAGCGGCAGGATACATGTCTAGCATGTGTGGGCATAGATTTGACCCCATTGGAAGGGGGAAGCAAAAACATCGTGGTCCCAAAGCCCAGAGAGAGCCCTACAAATTCCTGTTGCGCTAACATAATTCCTGAAAGATTATGTATGCAGCAAAGCAAGATCCAGGAGTCACATGGTATGTGCATTCTATACTTAAGAGTTCAGAGGTACAAAGCTGAACTGGCTGCTTTTGAAAGGATGAGAGCCAGAAGTGAAGAGGCAGACACTTGGCCAGGGATGGGTTCTTCTGCAACCCCTGAATGGACAGAAACTGCACCTACCTACTCTCCCTCATCATCTTTAAATCCTGATACCTGAAATACATAGAGCAAAACAGTGGCTAGGCCTCTACAAGACTGGTCCTCTCACAGGCCTGATTGAGCTTTTCCCTTGATAATAAGCTACTGGTACTGTCAGACTCTATGAGTGAAGAGATATTGTCTTGAGTTGTGTATCCACTGGTAAAACCATAGAATCCAGTCAATAGTTTCAATTCCATGGCCACACGGACAGCCCTGGTAGGGTACAGAGGGACACAATTGAACAAGTATATGGAAAAGAAATTAGTATGGAAGAGGGGATATGCCATTAAAGAGCAAAGAGGTGAGCGCAGTAAGAATCCATTACATACATGGATTGTCAAAGAACAAATTTGATAGCCGGGCAGTGGTGACGCATGCCTTTAATCCCAGCACTTGGGAGGCAGAGGTAGGCGGATTTGAGTTCAAGGCCAGCCTGGTCTTCAGAGAGAGTTTCAGGACAGCCAGGGCTACACAGAGAAACCCTGTCTCGAAAAAAAAACA
>NW_022196909.1:68602782-68618405 GCF_008632895.1 Mastomys coucha | reverse complement strand
AAAAGAAAAAAAGAAAAAAAAGTACTGGCCTAAATGTACACGTTTAACCCCAGGACTCAGGAGGCAGGAGCTGAGAGATCACTGTGAATCTGAGGCCAGACTGTTCTACATAGTGAGTTCAAAGGCAATCAGGCTCTCAAAAAGTACAAACACATAAAAACAAACAAACTAAAAAGTACTGGTCTGTTATCTGAAATGCAGAGAGAACTGGGAACTGAAGGTCCTTCATTCTCTCAGAAAGTTTCCCCTGAGGAGGGAGTGACCTTCCCCTACTTTATATGAAGATGTGCCCCTGTATTTTCAATTGGTAATTGTGTACCAACAGAGAGCTAAGTGCTGGCTGGATTTTGATACTGCCATTTCTATGGACCACCACCAGGTTTTCTATAAGTAAATGCTTGTCCTTCCTCACCTGCCCAAAGATGAAGGTCAGGCAGCTCTCATAGCCTAAAGGCAACACTAAGAGATGAATGGGTATTGCCTTGATGCTGATTGGTTCAAATTGGAGTATGGCTATGTGTATAATAAAGAGCTGATGGCTGGACCTGAGGCAGGAAGTACAGGGGCAGGGCTTCAGGGAGAGGCAGAGAAGCAGGAGAAATGCAGGACACTCAAAGAGAAGATAGAGGCAGGGCATGGAAGGGATTGAAGGAACTGTAAGCAGGAAGCGAGACGCACATGAAGACGGGGTGGCAGAGAAGTTAGGGTAAATTTAGATGACCTAGCAGAGAGACCATCCCAGCAAAAGGCCAACAGGGTTAAATTATTAGACGTCTCTACGTCTTATTTAAAGCACAAGAGGTCCGTGAAAGTACTGCAGTACTCTGATGTTAACGATTTTGGTACTTAAGTAGGCTTTGGCATGTTCTCCACACCCTCGGGCCCTGGGATAAAGCAAAGTCCCATAAGCACAACCCCTTACTTTGGGAAATGTGTGAGGATTAGCGTGCGTTTCTCAAGAGGCAGTTTGTCTTTTTCCTGTCTGGCTTGTTCCAAGAGTTGTCGTCTCATGATGGTGAAGACCGAGCGAAGTAACGTTCTCCCAAATACCTTGGTGGTTTCGTACCGAGGTAAGCTGTCGCAGAACTGTGGGACATTGCAGTAGCACAACCACCTGCAAGGAGACAAGTCCTATCAGTAAGCCAGCAAGTACCAGCCATCCAAAACATCCAATCACAAAGCAGCCATCCAAAACATCCAATCACAAAGCAGCCATCCAAAACATCCAATCACAAAGCAGCCATCCAAAACATCCAATCACAAAGCAGCCATCCAAAACATCCAATCACAAAGCAGCCATCCAAAACACCCAATCACAAAGCAGCCATCCAAAACATCCAATCACAAAGCAGCCATCCAAAACATCCAATCACAAAGCAGCCATCCAAAACATCCAATCACAAAGACCTTCTAGACAAGAAAGCTCAGCTGAAGGAACTCGGCCTTCAATAACAGCCAGCAAGATCAGCCAACAAGACTACCAGCAAGAGGTGAGTGCAGGCTAAGAGCAGCTGGCCAACCTGTTGGCCTCTTCCTGTTCTGTTGTGCGGGGAGCCTGGAAGCCAATACTGCTTGGCCACCTGACTACCTAACTGGATATACTACACTGTTCAGTGCCCATTGGTCTTACCTATGAAACAGGGACAAGTCACAACTTCTTCACTGGACTCTCTATAGAATGTGAGATAGCATGTGTAAGGTACAGAGTGTAATTTGAGTTTATATTGAAATTATAGGCCAGGGGCAATGGCCAACGATCCCAGCACTGTAGATGCTAAGTGGATGAGTACTGAAGACTGAGTCCAACACTCCTGCATGCCAGCACAGAAGTTCCTGAGGTCCAAGGAGGAGAATTTGTACTTAACACATTAAACACAAAGGAAATATGGCCTGCCTGGGTTGCTGAATCTTAGGGAGTCAAAATGTGGCATAATCAGATGTGTGTAAGGTATAGTCCTGTCACTGTTAATGTAAAGTCAGATTTAAATAGATCACATCAATTAGAAAACCTACTAATCTGAAATATTCTATTTTTAAAGATAGTTGGTAAGCATCTGAACAATGTGCATATCCCATCTAACTGGCCTAAAGGACCGTGTCTAATCATAGGGCTGGGAAAGGATTTATTCCTTTAAATTATTTGGTAGGTGTAGATATTTTAATAGTATGAAGTATTTAAAACTAAAAAAATTTTTAAAAGTATGTATATAACTTTGTGATATAGCTGATATAGGTTTGTGATGTAGCTGAGAGACAGAAAGCTCACTTAGCATGAGCAAGGTCCTAGATTTGAGCCCAGAACTGAAAAGAAAGAAAGAAAGAAGCCGTATAAACGAGAAACAAAAAGGAAAGGCAAAGAGGCATTTCCTTATGTGGCATCACTTAAAGGGAAAGTCACTTGCTGCTAAGCCTAACAACCAATATTTCACACAGACACAAATAAAATAAACAAATAAAATAAAAACAAATAAAAACAAATAAAATAAAAACAAATAAAATACCTATGCAGCTAAGCATGATGGCATGCCCCTGTGCTTGCAGTATTCGGGTGGCCGAGAGAGGAGGATCACTGAAAGTTTGTAGCCAGCCAGGGCTAGCTACATATTAATACTGTGTTCTTCTCAAATACACAAGACCAGGCATGCGTGCATGTGTGTGTGCACATACACAAACACACACTTTTGTTTTTTATGATATATGAATAAGCGAATGAATAAATGAATGAATGAATGGACTGCCTAGATGCCACCCTCTTAGTGCTGAAGCTGTGGAGATCAGATAAAGAGCTTTGAGACTATTCAAAACCCAGTCAGGTGCAGGAAGTAATAAGCTTTGACCATCTGTCACCTAGGTACACTCTGCAGGCCCAAGGTCAAAACTACTTTCAGCACTGTGGGATAGAAGAAAAACCCAGTTTGCTTGATCTGACCAGAGGTCTCCAGTGAGCTGACAATAGGGGCCATCTAATTTAGAAAACTTCCCTCAACACTAATGGTAGAAAATGAAGAGACTCAGAAAATGTCCTTGGATTTTCAGTCTACAGATGTGAACTCGCCTACTCCCGGAAACAGCCATAAGCAGAGACCACGGGACTCCCAGAGTACAGCAGTAGGTATGGGAGACCCCATGGGAATGTGTCATTGCGCAAACCATCTTCTTCCAGGCCAGTGCCGCTGTACTAAAAATCAAAGCCTTCCTCCTTCCAGTGAAGACACTAACAGGTAAGGTGAAGCAAAGACAGGAATGAATGGCATGCTGCTGTACACTATGTGGCCTCACTCTGTATCTAACCCCATACAATCCTATGTGTGGTGGCACTGGAGCTGTGCTGTGTCTCTTCTCAGAAAGAATTTCATGATCATACACACACACACACACACACACCTATAATTCTCCTTACATGGTAGCCTAAGGTAGGAGAATGGTAGGTTCAATACCAATCTGAGCTATAGAGAGGGAAGGGGAAGAGAGGGAGGAAAAGAGAAAGGATGGGTAGAAGAGAAGGAAAAAGCTTTTTGCTTGCTTCCCACCCCACCCCCATCTTTTGAGACAGCATTACTCTGTAGTGTACCCTGGCTTTGAGCTCACAGCAAAACTGCTACTCAGACCCTAAGCACCAGGGCGACAAGCAGGAGTCCCGCCTTGGGAAGAAGCGTATTAGTGCTATTATGTCTGCCTTGGTCCAAAATCTTTTCTTCTATTCAAATTTTATTCTATAAATGTTATGGTGTTTTGCCTGTATTCAAGTGTGCCTAGTGCCTAAGGGGGAACACAGTGTTGGAACCCTTGGAACTGGAGTTACAGGTGGTTATGAGCCACCTAAAATGTGTGCTGGGAGCCAAACCCAGTCCCCTGCAAGAGCAGTGTGAGCTATTAACCACTGAGCCATCTCCCCAGATTCATAGTCTTAAAACACTACACTACTGTTGTTTTCTTCTCTCAGTTCATTCCTCTGTATAGATGGATGATTGATAGATAGATAGACACATATGAACATATACACATGCATACAGGGCAGGTACTAATTGCACACATGGCCCCCATCTGAGCTTCACATCAGTATCTAAGCAGTGCTAGCCTGGGTCTAAAGTGAATTATAGGTATCTGACAATCAAGACATTGGAACTTCTGCTATAAAAATGATGGTTTATGAATATCAGAATAAAAGATTTAATTGGTTGGTTGGTTGGTTGGTTTTGAGATAGGGTCTCTTTGTGTAGCCCTGGCTGGCCTGGAACTAGCTGTGTAGAGCAGGCTGGCCTCAAACTCCAAGATCCATGTGCTACTACAACTGACTAAACAGTAATTTAAAACTTAAAACACCTTTTCTTTTACTCATAATAGTAACAAGCAATTCTGTTAAATCTGTTTCATTTATTTTGTATTTTGAGATGGGGTCTCCTGTAGTCTCCTGACCCTCTTGGGATCACATCCCTGGGACTAAGATTATAGACATGTGCCATCTCAGGTTGCTTTTTACTTTTTTAGTGAATAAAGCTTCAGACCACAGAGAATCCCGTTGCCTCATTTTCATGGCAGTAGTGTTCTGTAAATATGTTTTTTTTAAATTGCCCCCAGTGTTGCTGGGTTCTTCTCCCTGCTCCCTTTTACCAAAGGGTATGATGGTGAGTGCATCTACCTTCATTTCCTCCTATTATAAACAGAGGCTCTTGGTCTAGAAATAAACAGGTCCCAGGACATACAGGACATATACCATCTCTGGGCAGGTTTCTCTTCACATGGTTGGCTCCACCTTCGGTGGTCCAGTGAGGATGCTGAGCACCCAAAGACTCTTCCCCTGTTTCTATCATATACTATGACAGCTTCAAAAGTCTCACTCAAATACTAAAACTCCAGTTCAATTGTCCACCAGTCTTGACAACCCCACACTGGCAGACTGTGTTCTAGATAGCACTGGGGGGGGGGGTGAAAACCCAAAATCTTCCCTGTAACTGGTGTATGCCAGACAGCAGTACAAACTTCCCACAGAATACAACTCCACAGAGGAAGAAGTTGAGAGTCAGGAAAGAGAAGACTGTTCTTCAGCTCAGAGATAGGGAAAGGTGGGACCAGAGACGAGCCCCGAGTGCACTGAAAGCCTAATTTCTGGCTTTGCTACTCTTTAAGTATCTATTATGTGCCAACCATTTCTTGATAGTTCCCAAGTGCCACCCTCTACTAATTATGTTGGTTTGGTTTTGTTTGGTTGGTTGATTTTACTGGTTGTTCGTTGGTTTGGTTTGGTTCTTTGAAGACAGTGTTTCTCTGTATACTTCTGGCTGTCCTGAAGCTCTTCAGGCTGCCCTGCAACTCAAGAGATCTGCCTTCTAAGTGCTGTGATTAAAGGCATACACCACCACACCCAGTTTTACTTTGTTTTCTAAAATATGGCAATATCTCTCATGTTTCTTTAACATTTAATTCTCTTTCTTCTTCTTCCATTCTACCTCAAACCTCCAAACCCCCTCCTAAAGATTGTGGCCTGAAACTCACAATCCTCCTGCCTCTGCTTCCAGGTATGCACACACATAGAGAGACTCACACATCTCTTCTTTTAATTATTCACTTTTCTTTCTCTCTTTCTTTCTCTCTTTCCTTCTTTCTTTCTTTGTTTGTCCCTTTTTTTCTTGATGAAACAATAATTTTCTCCAGTAAGAGCTACAAACACAGGATTGGTAGTATACACCTGTAATGTCAGAATTTATCTGGACTATATAGTGAGTTCAAGGATATCTGAGTTACATGCACTCTGTTTCAAACAAGTCCACACAAGGTATGAATATCATAGAAGGAGATAAAATGGATAGTTCTTACCACAGCTACTTAGCTAACGATGAATATAAGCCTTTATATTTTATATACTGAACATACAGAATTGTTTTCTAATTTATCCTTCATGTGATATTGTAATCGTTAAATTTAAAATCAAAAACTTAAATGAAAAAATATAAGCCATGTTCTAACATTTTTTTCTTTGTGACAGGATCTTATTATATAGCTTTGGTTGGGCTATATAATATGTAACTCACTAATGTATATACCAAGCTGGTCTTTTCAGAGATCCACTTGCTTCTGCCTCTCAAACACTGGAATTAAAAGCACGTGTCTTTGGCTCATGTAGATATTGTAAATTACATAGTAGCCACATTGAAGCAATAAAAACTGGAAGTTAAATTAACCTCATTTAATTTAAATTTAATGTGTCTAAACTACTATCAGGGCTAGTAAGATGGCTCAGCGGATAATGATAATTACCACCAGACATGAGGCTTGGGTTATCCCCCCGTATCACAGGGTGGAAGGAGAGAGCCAATTCCTACAACCTCCATATACATGGCATGGGGGCAGAGAGATAGATAAATATAAATCCAGGGTGTAGTATTTGAACTCAGTTACCTTGTGTAGTTTTCCTTGTATCCAGAGATGTCATCATTGGGAGACCGTAGTCTCCGCTGAGACGGAGCCTCCAGATGCCAGTAGTTGATGCGGTTCAGAAACATCTTGGCCAGCTCGATCGTTGTCTGCCTCTCCTTTGATGGCAAGTGACTAAACTTGTACTGTACGAAGTTGTTCACACCCTGAAAAGATGGAAAAGCAGCATGTTCATGCAGCTATCAGACAGTTACCTCAATGGTTATTAGCAAAAAAAAAAAAAAAAAACAGATAATTTTTCAATAGAGAAAAAAAGTTTTCCTTTTGCTTAAAAAGAATCAATACTGCCCATGGGAAATCTCCTCTCTGATCACAGTGGAAAAAGTGACAAAAGAAAAAAATCAGAGCCAGGCGGTAGTGGTGCACGCCTTTGATCCCCAGCACTTGGAAGGCAGAGGCAGGTGGATTTCTGAGTTCGGGGCCAGCCCGGTCTACAGAGTGAGTTCCAGGACAGCCAGGCCTATACAGAGAAACCCTGTGTCAAAAAAACAAAAGCATTAAAAACAAAACAAAACAAAAACAAAAACAATCAGAATTATCATTCTGTCCCCACGTCAATCTGGATCATCAAGGAGAAAACCACAGATGAGCGTGTGAAGGGCCAAACCCCCTAAACAAGCACACGTGCAGAGCGAGGCTCTGGGATAAGTGTTTCTATCTGTGAAATTTTTAAAAGTTTGCTACCTTATCTTTACTAAACACTACCTTATTTTGACCTAAACACTGAAATGCACACATTTAATAACACTTGTGTAGTTTTAGCAAGAATATCAGAAGAAGAAAAAACATTCAGAAATGTATACTTTTCCAAGAGAGTTATAAATCTGGAAATCTTGATCTAAGTTTTCTACAAACCACTCACATCCATCACATAAAGGAACAAGAAGTCTTATTAGTTTAGAATCATTAGGAAATATATTCTTAGCCAGGAAGTGGAAGCACATGCCTTTAATCTCAGCACTTGGAAGGCAGAGGCAGGTGGATCTCTGAATTTGAGGCAAGCCTGGTCTACAGAGTGAGTTCCAAGACAGCCAGGCTACACAGAGAAACCCTGTCTCAAAAAACTAAAGATGAAGAAGAGGAGGAGAAAAAAAGAAAAGAAAAATTTATTCTTACAAAAAGTCATGTATTGGGCTGGTGAGATGGCTCAGTGGTAATAGCACTGACTGCTCTTCTGAAGGTCGTGAGTTCAAATTCCAGCAACCACATGGTGGCTCACAACCACCCATAATGAGATCTGATGCCCTCTTCTAGTGTGTCTGAAGACAGCAACAGTGTACCCATTTATAATAATAAATAATCTTTTTTAAAAAAAGTCATGTATTTATAACAATACATGTTGTGATAGTTAGGGCTGTCAGGTTGACCTACAGTCATCACCTGGGAAAGGACTCTTAAAAGAGTGACTGTTTACATTGGATAGCCTTTGGGCATGGCTTCAGGGGATGGTCTTAATCCAGTTTATGGATGTGGGATAACCAGCCCACTGTGGGTAGCACCATTCCCTAACACTGAGGTTCTGATCTGCTTAAGCATAAATAAATAAAACTGAACACAGCAAGCCTGAATGCACTCACTTCTTTCTGCTTTTGACTGGGAATGTGATAAGATAAGCTTCCAGGAGTTCCTGCCACTGTGACTTCCTGCTATGAAGGACTGTAATCAGGATTGTAAAGTGAATAAACACCTTTCTCAGAAACTGGGTTTGGTTTTTTTTTTTTAAATCACGTATTTTATCACAACAGAAATCAGGTATTTTATCACAGCAACAGAAACAAGCTAGAATTGGAATTAACTTCCACCCCCACTAAGTTACAATGTTTTCCACATCTTTAATGACCTCCCTCTCCTCAATAGGCTTTTTCAGACAGCGCCAAATAAAAAAACAAAGCCTTCATTTTTAGATATGAAAAGGCACGTTTTATGAGTTCTTAATAACTACACGTTCTACTCAATTCTCCCTACATACAGAGTGCAGTCTAAGTGCACAACACTCCTAAAAGACAAAAGCCAGAATATTCATGAAACTGGGCATGTACTTGGGATGCAGAGTGTCCTAGGTGAGCTCTATAGTCTTTGTAGGAACATCTTGAAGCTGGATGGGAATGGAGGAAGGAACTATATACAAATGTGGAAGGAAGCGTAAAAGTTCTTCAGGCTAGAGTGTAGCTTAATGGTATATGCTGACTAATTGGTTCCGGGTTTGAGCCCAGCAAACCAAACTGGCAGGGCCTTCAGCCTTAAATGCATGTAAAAAGAGCTCCTCAAAATACACTTGCCTGTTCAATGCTGGGCTTTTCAAATGGCGGCTTCTTCTCCAAGGAGCCTTCAACCACAGGTTTCCCTCTTTGTAAAATTGACTTTCTCAAGAGCTGCAAAGAAATCAGTTTTTAAAACAAACTTTAGTTTGAAAAGCTTTTTTTTTTATGGTGTGTTTGTAGTTATGTGATCCAGGTTTTGGTTTTTTGAAACAGGGTCTCCCTATGTAGTCCAGACCGACCTCAAAATCATGGCCCTTCTTTCTCAGCCTCAGCTTCCTAAGTACTGGAATTACAGATATGTACCACCATATCTAGCATTTAAATTACATTTGCATACATATATAGACACACACACATAAATACATCCCATATTACATCTATTTCTTTCCTCCCGCTCCCCCCCTCCCCAACTCCTAGATACCACAAACTTGCCTTCATGTCTAAACAGAGCTAAACAACCTCTCAATTTCTTAGCAGTCTGGATTATCCCACACTGACTGCACCCACGCACACACACCCCCCACACACACACACCCACACACACACACACACATACACACACCCACATACAACCCCACACCCACACACATACCCACACCCACACACACCCACACCCACACACATACATGCTCACACACACCCACACATATACACACCCACACCCACACATATGCACACACATACATACACCCCCACACACACATACACACACACCCACATACCCACATACACCCCCACACACATACCCACACACACACACACACACAAACACGCACACACACATATACCCACACACACACACACACACACACATATACACACATACACACACACACATATACCCACACACACACACACACACACCCATACACATACACACATATACCCACACACACACACACCCACACATATGCACACACACACATATACCCACACACACACATACACACACACCCACATACCCACATACAACCCCACACCCACACACATACCCACACGCACACACCCACACACATACACGCACACACACCCACACATATACACACCCACACCCACACATACACACATACACCCACACACACACATACACACACACCCACATACCCACATACACCCCCACACACATACCCACACACACACAAACACGCACACACACATACCCACACACACACACACATACACGCACACACACACACACACACGCACACACACACTCCACTCCTCCTTCAGTTTCCCCTTCTCTCCCATTTTTGCTTGCCAGGGAACCAGAGGCCCAGTGAGGCTCATTGAGGCCACTGCAGGTAGCCGAAGCTCTCAGAGTTTTAAACTCTAGAAAAAGCAGGATCCACGCTCCATCACTAAGGCCAAGGACAAGAGTACAGGCTCAGAAGCTTGGAAGCTTCCTCTGCTTCTGTCTTCTTCCATTCCTTCTCTGTCTGTGGATGCCAGGTGCGTATTCTCTGTGCCCACAAACCAAATACGCTGCTTCTAATTGTAGCCCGAGGATCCAAGGCTCCAAAGAAAGAAAGGGGTACAAAAAAAGGGACTATTTCACCTCAGAGCCCAACCTTCTAAGGGGCTCCATATAAGTTATGGATGTGGACATGTTACTGGTCCTTTCAATGTGCTGTGTCCATCTTCACAAAAATTTGATTGCAATAAAGGTAAACACTGTGTGTTTGCAGTGCTAAGATTAAGCATGAATCAACTGTAGCTCTGCCTAGAATCCCAGACCTCTGAGGTGGAAGCAGAAGGATCAGAATGTTTAGGCCATCCTCAGCTACATGGTGAGCTGAAAGCTGCTACATGAGACTCCATCTTAAAACTAAACAGGATTTGTCATGAATTTTAAAAACAAGAAATTCCAGTTCCTGTGCTTATTTTTAAAGTTAAATAAAATCTTCTTTCCTAGCTCAGTCCCTTGGGAACTTGATCCACTGAATGTTTAGTTATGAAGTAAATCAATATGAACTGGGAGACAATGACCCTATTTTTTCGAATGTAAAGGGATGGAGCTGGAAACTGGGCACAGTGGCTCATGCTATCATCCCAGCACTCAGAAGGCTGAGGGCATGAAGGACTGCTACAAATTCATAGCTAGCCCTAGCTGCCTAGTGAATTTCAGGCTAGCCACAGCTACAGAGGAACAACAACAAAAAGATTGGCCTGGAGTAAATAGAAAGACCAAGTCTGAGGAAAAGGGAAAGAAGGGGATGGTTGAAGAGAAGAGAGCACTGGCTATCTTGAATTCTGATTTTAGAAGCAAATGTCTCTCTCCAGTTGTTTGGAGATGAGGGAGGGCAAAGGCCACAGACCTACAACCTGGGCCAATACTTGCTGGCTTGCTCTACTGGCTGCAAGCCACATGGCCAAAAGGACGGAAAGCCTGACAGCATCTTGACTTGCAAGGCAACAAAAGCGGAGAAGTCGCTTGCTCCAAGACAAACACCAGCTGGAGTTCTACATTCCCTGTTTTCCCTCAACGAAGATCAAGATCTTTCTCCAAAAAAGCACTAAGAGCTACAAACTGCCAGAGTTGAGTCAAATGACTCCAGCCCCACAGCCATGTCCACAAGCTGCCACCTGAGGGGCCTATCCTGCAGATGCTGCGTGACTCACTCCCCCACCCACCTCATCCCAGTCTGTAATTTTCCAATAGTACCCTAAAACTTTTAAAAATGGATTCTCCTTCCCCCTTCTGCCTTCTACTCATCCCCTCTCCATCCTTCACTTAATACAATAGAAAATATAAGTAAGAAAGAGAGAGGGGAAGGAAAGGAGGGAGGGAGAAAGGGAGGGAAGAAGGAAGGAAAGAACAAATGAATGAACGAATGAACAAACAAACAAACAAAGAGAAGGGAAAACTACAGAGTAAATGTTTGGATAAAGACAAGAATCCTGTAGAGCATCCACTGAGATTCCCAGCAGCCATGGCAAAGAGGGAATTCAGTGGATGACTTAGATCTCTCTGTCATACAAAAAAATAAGCAGAGGCTGGACTGCAGCTCAAAATAGCACATGTCCATATTGGAATACAAAGGAATATAAGGCCCTTGTTTCAATCCCCTCTATCACAAAAAGTAAAACATAAAAATAATTTAAATGCAGTAGTTCTTGCTAAAAGAAGAAAGTTTTTGTGAGCTATGGACATAGCTAAATTTCTGGTATGTACTTGCACTCATGGTATACAGACATACATACAAGCAAAACATTCACACTCATATATATAAAAAGCACTACAGAGAAAGAGAAAGCATGACCAGAGTGGGGAGGTTAGTTGGTTTCATAAAGATCTAGATAAATAGCCAGGCAAGGAGGCCTGTGCTCATAACCCCAGCACTAGAATGAGTGAAGAAGGAAAACCATGAGTTCAGTTAGTTCTGGAAAACACTGAGACATACTATTTCAAGACTAATTTAAATTTTAAAAAAAGAAGTAAAAGGAAAACTGGATATTGGTGATGGTGGTGCACGCTTTTGCTTCCAGGAGAAGCAAGCGGATCTCTGGGAGTTCTAGGCCAACCTGGTCTATAGAGTAAGTTCCTGCACACTCAGGGCTGTTACCCAGAGAAGCCATGTCTCAAAAAAAAAAAAAAAGAAAGAAAGAAAGAAAGAAAGAAAGAAAGAAAGAAAGAAAGAAAGAAAGAGAGAAAGAAAGAAAATAGACACCGGCACATGCTTTTGGACACGCCTTCTGTTTTGATGTGTTTCCTAGCATCATTACAAGGGTTGCACAATAAATGTTGGCAAAGAACTAAAAAAACAGGTAGGTTTTTCTGTGTGTTTCCTTATAAGACTTTTTTGCGTGTATAAGTGTTTTGATTGCATGTGTGTACATGCATACCTGTGTACAGGTGCCTGCAGCGGCCAGAAAGGTGCATCCTGGATGCTGAAGTTCCAGGCAGTTGTGAACCACCCAACACGGATGCTGGGAACTGATCCCAGAGCCCCAGAAAGAGTAGCAGGTACTCCTAACCACTGCGCCATCCCTCTAAACCTCAGGTTCCTTGTTTTACTTGTCCTTCTGCCACCTCCTCTGAGGTTTGACAAAGTATCCTCCGTCACCACCTGTGAACAGCTGTGTGAATGAAGGAAAGGCAGCTTGGGGACGCTCAGGCTGCCCCAGAAGCTCCTCTTCCGTCCATTGACACCTGTCCCTAGGCTCCTCCTTGATGGCTTCCCTGCTGTGTCTACATGCCACAGCCTCTCTGCACTTTTTTTTTAAAGATTTTATTTTATGTATATGAATATACCAGAAGAAGGTATGGGATCCCATTACAGATGACTGGAGCCATACGGGTGCTGGGATTTGAACTCAGGACCTCTGGAAGAGCAGTCAGTGCTCTTAACCGCTGAGCCATCTCTCCAGTCACCCCTTCCCCTCTTCACAGGCTTTAGCATTGCCAAACCACTCCTGATTATTCATTGACCATATCCTTGACTGACATGACTCCATGCTGGAAGAACTCTGTCCTTCAAGATACCTCAGTATCTCTGATACAGGCTGTGCTAAACACCTGTTTGGTAGATGAGTATATGTGAATCAAGATGCCCAATTTGCATACTCATGTGAAGGCATTTTAGAGACTCCTGAAGAAGCAGAGCTGAGTGCCTTCTACCCACAAACTGCACACGGCCCTGGGATCATCAGCAAGATGACAGGAAAATAAAAGGCTTTGAAAATGCAAAAATCTCACCTCACCCTAGATACGTTGGACCCCTAACTGAAATGACAGCACCTAGATTCTCGGTCCTAGAAGGGAGAGGCAGGAAGGTCAGTTTAAAGTAAGCCTCAGCAACACAGAGAGTTTGAGGCCAACATGGATTGCATAAAACAATGTCTCAAAAAATAAAAAGAAGGAGGCTGGAAAGATGGTTAAGGAGTTAAGCTACTTGCTACTCTTCCGGAGAACTTGAATTCAATTCTCAACATCTACGCTGGACATCGAAAAGTTCGAAACTAACTACAACTCCAGCTCCAAGGGATCTAACAGCCTCTCTGGCCTTTGTGGGCACCCATACTCATGTGTACATATTCCTACACAAACAAACATATATATATATATATATAATTAAAAATAAAATAAGTCATTTAAACAGTAATAAGAACCCAACACGATGGTTTAGCAGCAAAAGGAGCTTGCTACTAAAGCTGACAACCTGAGTTAATCCCTGAGAACACAATGTGGGAAAGATAAAAATTATTTCCATAAGCTTTTCTCTAATCTCCATACCTGAGTCATGAAATGTACGAGTACATGTGTATACATGCACACACAAGTATGTAATTAAATGTAAATAATTAAATAAATAAATAAAATGTTAAGATCTTACCTTGAATAGGTAGAAATAAACTTGTTTGGTATCTGCATCTTCTTCTTTGTGGACGCAGGTAAAGAGGTACTCCACATCCAACACAATTCCCAGGAGTCTGTTCATTTCCTCCTCTGACACATTCTCCAAGTGGGAAACATGAGCAGCTTAGGGTAAGACCAAAGGAAGAGGTGTAAGAAGTCAAGAGACAGCCGGGCGGTGGTGGCTCACACCTTTAATCCCAGCACTTGGGAGGCAGAGGCAGGTGGATTTCTGAGTTCGAGGCCAGTCTGGTCTACAGAGTGAGTTCCAGGACAGCCAGGGCTACACAGAGAAATCCTGTCTCGAAAAAACAAAAAAAAAAAAAAAGTCAAGAGACAGTCATAAACATCATCTACAGTAAAATGGAAGGTTATCACCTAGCATAATGGCGACAACCTGAAATCCCAGCCCTTGGCAGGCTGAGAGAGGTGGAATACAAATTCCAGGCAAACATGAACCACAAAGCAAGGTCTCAAATACAAAAACATAAAATAGTGGCGCCTTCAAGATGGGTCAGCAAGTTAATACTCTTGTCACACAAGCCTGATGACCCAAGTTCAATACCCCGAACCCACAGTGCAAGGAAAGAATAGACTCCTAAACACTGTCTGACCTCCTCACATGTGCCATAGCATGTTCACACTTACGCACGTGTGTGTCTGCTCACACACACACATAATAAAAAGTAGCCGAGTATGGTGGCTGACAGTGAGCTGGCTCAGTGGGTGAGGAAATATCTAAGACTGATACCCTCAGGTCAATCTCCTGTCTCAGCTATCCCCTGACTCCATAAGCACACTGTAGCGTGTGTGTGTGTGTGTGTGTGTGTGTGTGTGTGTGTGTGTGTGTGTGTGTATGCGTGCGCACGTGTGTGTGCGCGCACACATACCTACACACAAAATAAACAAAAATTACAGAGGCCAAAGCAATCTTTGTAATCTTCTTAACTAAATAAATCCAGAGGACACATTTGAATTCATAAGCATCAAAACTACGTCTATGCATTTTCAAGTTGAAAAGGAACTGATGAGCTGGGCATTGGATGCCTGCCCTCCCATCCCAGCATGTAGGCGAGCTGAGTCAGGAGAACTGAAACTTTAGGAACAGTCTGTATTACAGAATAAGACTCGGAGGGGTCCTGGGTTAGGACAAAGTATAAGGCTACATAGTATCAAAATGCCATTATGAATCCCATTAATTGCATGCTAAGTAAAAATTAGTTATAATAAGAAAAATCTCATTGGTGCTCCAGTGTCTGAGGTTTGCTGCTGCTACAAATGAACTAGGCTCTATGTTCACCAGGCTAGCACACCTGTAACAACACATCATATGACTTCATATGTCACCATGCTGAACTCCCCTGTGTCAGGTTAATTACTAAAGATTTCCATGTTGAAATTTATTAATTTTTATCTTTCTTGGGGGAGGGGTATTGTTTAATTTGTTTGAGACATCATCCCACTAAGTAGCCCTGGTTAGCCTAGAATTTACTTTGTAGACCTTGTTGTCTCTAAACTCAGAGAGATCTACCTGCTTCTGCTTCCATCTTTGCCTGGTGTGTGAGTGTGGGGGGGGG
>NW_022196909.1:68602003-68602698 GCF_008632895.1 Mastomys coucha | reverse complement strand
GGAGAGAGAGAGATCTGCCCAGTTTTAGTAGTGAGAAATATTTTAAATCCACTCTCTTGGCAGTTTTCAAGCATACAAAACATAAAGAATCATTTCTTTGACTTTTATTAACTTATTCTTTGTGTGTATGTTTGGCTACATATATGTATATACAAGATATGTCTGCCTGTTACCCAAGGAGTTCAGGCAAACATTTATGAGCTGAAAATTGGATCTGGGTCCTCTGTTAGAGCAGAAAGTCCTCTTAATGGCTGAGCCATTTCTCTAGCCCTAAGAACCATGTCTTAAAAACAACTGGTGTGGTTTCACAAAACACTTGCCTAGCATGCATGAGTCCCTGAGCTCAATCCTCAGCAGCTATGCAAACAAAACAAAAAACAAAAATAGACTTTAAAAAAAAAAACCTGAAGCATGACTACTTACATCAAAAATGTGCTTTAGAAAAAATTAAGGAGGCTGAATATACTGCTCAGCAGGTGAAGGGCTGGCTGTTTGCTTTTCCAGGACCCAGGTTCGATTCCCAGCACCCACAGGAAGGTTCATAACCAACTATAATTCTAGTCTAGGGGATTTGATGTCTTCTGGCTTCCACGAGGACCAGGCACATATGTGGTACACAGACATTTAAAAAGGCAAAATAGCCATACATATAAAAAATAAATAAATAAAACTAATTTTTTTTTTTTTTTTTTTTT
>NW_022196909.1:68599734-68601984 GCF_008632895.1 Mastomys coucha | reverse complement strand
TTAGTAATTAGTGCTTCTTTAGGACTTAACACAAGTTGCCTATCAGTGAAGAATTTTGCCTTGCAGTTAGAGGGAGGCACCCCTGGGTGCTGTCATCAGTAGAGGATGGCTAAATGCCTAGGGTCCAGAGATAAGTTTATCATGTTCAATTCTAGCGAACAGCCCCCCAAAGAATGAGACGTGTATTAGAAGTGTGGCATAAATGCAAGCCCTGCCCCCCTCCCGAGCTATTGATGTGTCTGAACAACTTACATAAAGGAGCAAGGAGAGAGTATCTTAGATAAGTGATCTTAGGATCTCAGAGAGATGTGCGTGGTTTGAGTACGGCCATGTTTAGGCTACCCTGGGAACAAAGCAGCAGTCTGGAGTTTAAGAAAATACAGTGGCTCTGGAAGGTGACAAAGAATGGCTGAATCCTGGGGCTGATGGGGAGGAAGCTGAGGACAGAGCCAGGCAGCTCTCATTTCAGGATGACTGTCACATTGTCTTAGGGGTCCAGTTGGCCTTGCTGGTGGCACCCTTATGTTTGAGAGATAGGGAAGCTAAGGGCTCCCTGTAAACTGGCATTTGAAGAAGCTGGTGATGGGAATCAGTGAGAGCAGAAGACTAAGACGTACACACTTACACATGACAGAGGCTTCGGCAGCCGAATGATTAGGACAAGGCCAGCCTTCAGTGGCACCAAAAAATGAGTATTTCTGCAATTAATGACATAAAAATTGTAGCCTATTTATCTCCAAAATGAGGTCTGTCCCTGGAAGGCTTCCAACTGACCTCAAGGAAGTCCCTGACAGGCCTAAGAAAAAAGTGCCTACCACTGCTCTAGTTACACGAAATCTAACTCTGAGTATGTCGTCATGAGTGAGATGACCACATACTGTAGTCAAATAAAAGATAAAATGTACTTATACCATTTTTTTTCTTAGTTATTTTTTTCCCTCAGAGACAGGCTTTACCTGTGAAGCCCTGACTGTACTGGAACTAGCTCTCTATACCAGGCTTGACCTGAACTGACAGGGATCCGCCTGCCTCTGCTTTGTAAATGCTGGAACTAAAGGTCAGCTAGTGTCGAACTCACAGAAATCCACCTGCCTCTGACTCCCAAGTGCTGGGCTTAAAAGTGTGTACCACAACAACCAGCTTTGAACAGTAACTTTTCTGTTTATAAACATTTGTAATTTGACATGGATGCAAACTATGTACAGTTTAGAAATAAATGGAAATGTAATTAGTTCCTTTTCTGAAGTGTTGTTTAATTGATTTTCTCAAGTCTTACAATGTGGCCCCAACGGTCCCAGAACGCGCCTTGTAGACCAGGCTGGCTAACGCGCCTTGTAGACCAGGCTGGCTTGCCTCTGTCTCCCAACTGCAGGAATTACAAGCACCTGATGCCCAGGTTTTGGTTTTGGCTTTTGCCTTTATTCCCCCTTGGCAATGCCTCACTGTGTACTTCATTACCCTGGCTGGTTTCACCTCTCTAATCGTGCCAAGGCCCAGCTCCTGCCAAGCCTGGCTGAGGTCAGTGCTTCACACCCAAGACGTCTCCTCAGCCCAGTGTAGCAGTAATGTGGGAGGGGCTCCTGGCCTTTCACCACTGCCCTTCATGGGTACATTCTCCTAACAGGCCATGCTATAGAGCAGTAATGACTGCTGGTGCTCTCACCACCGCCCTTCATGGGTATATTCTCCTAACAGACCGGCAATGAGTAATTTTTTGCTTAATATTTTTATTTTGATTATTTGGAAATTTCATGCCATACACCCAATCACCATCACTTCCCAGTTCTCCCAGGTTCATTTCCAGACTTTTGTGACCTGCTACCACCAAAAAAATAGAAAACATAAAGGAAAAAATATTCATTTATTTAAAAAGAAATTTAAAAGCTGGGCAGTGGTGGTGCACGCCTTTAATCCCAGCGTTTAGGAGGCAGAGAGAGGTAGATTTCTGAGTTCGAGGCCAGCCTAGTCTACAGAGTGAGTTGCAGGACAGCCAGGGCTATACAGAGAAACCCTGTCTTGAAAAATAAACAAACAAACAAACAACAAAGTACTAAAAAGAAATCTAAAGCAGGGTGTGTCGGTGCACACCTTGGAAGGCAGAGGCATGGAATTAATGTGAGTTCAAGGCCACCTAGTCTACAAAATGAGTTCCAAGACAACCAGGGCTACACAGGAAAACACTGTCTCAAAAATACAAAAAAACAACAAAAATACAACACAAAAAAAATAAAGGAAGGAAGGGAGGGAGGG
>NW_022196909.1:68597901-68599594 GCF_008632895.1 Mastomys coucha | reverse complement strand
TTGGCACTTCTCAATGCTACGTGGCTTTACAAACACCATCCATGAGCCATGAGTTACCTGCTACACCATCGAGCCACGAGTTACCTGCTGTGTACCTGCTGCTGAGAATCACAGTGTAGCTGTTACCTTACAGGGGACCCATAGCTCTGTGTGCTGTGACTTTTGCTAAGTTCCACTAGGGACACTCACCTGGACCCTTTAAGGCTAGCTTGCCAATTATTTTGAGGCCTGCTGAACTGGAAACAAGTGTGTCCCTGGTGCTTTGCACCAGGCGCAAGCACAAAGCGTCTAACCAACTTGAAGGCAGCACAAATCAGTTTGTTTTAGTCAGTTTGGGGTCTTCAGTTTGTTACTTTTCCTTTCTGAAAAGGGGCCTCATCATGTAACCCTCGCTGGCCTAGAACTTAATAAGTAGGCTGAGATGGATTTGAACTCACAGAGACCTACCCACCCATACCTCCTGAGCACTGGGATTAAAGCCACACTGCCTAGAAATCCACTTTTCTCTTAGCTAAAAGAGGTAAAATTCATGCCCACATTGTCCAAAGGTTAGAAAATTAGCACCTGCAAAGAGAACTGTTAACCAAGTAACAGCAGAAGGCTGATCACTTAAACACTGCTTGAAATGGGAAAAGTAGACCTAAGAGTCAACGCCCATTAAAGGATGTGGTTGATGGGAACTCCGGGGAACCAGCTTTCAGATGCCAGTGTCCCCATAACAGCACAGAGAATAGTAAAGGGAAGTGCTGCGGTGAGTAGGCCAAGAGCTCCAGCACTCGTGAGGCAGGGAAGGTTCAGGCAGCCCAAGCCAAACTAAACCCTAGAAAACCCTGCTTTAAACTAAGACAAAACAACAAAACAGTACCCACCACGGTGGAGGGATGAGGTAAGGAGTCCTGAGGAGGTAGTGCTATGGTTAAAGGTCTCACAGAAGCCTGGACCACAGGGTGTTAGGCCATTACAGCAATTAACAGAAACAAGGGAAGGTGAGGGTCTACCTCAGAGCATTCTCCTCTTCCCTTCTTACACATGCAAACACACACATATCCACAATAAATAAATATTTGAAATAAAAAGAAGACCCACCATGGCTATAAGTCAGTGTGGGGGTGAGTGGGGCTTGCTCCAGTCCTACTTCTGATGCCATGCCGCCAAGCATATGCATGCAAAGGTAAAAGAAATAAACGAAGTCCACTGTAACCATGCATTTAACTTAATATATCACAAACTCCAAAGATATTGTCACATGACTCCATGTTTGAAAAAGAGTAGAACCCGTAAGCTCATATGCTTGAATACTTGGTAGAATGATTTGGGAAGAATTAGGTAGTGCGACATTCTTAGAGGAAGAATGTCACTTGGCGTGGACTTGAAGTTTGAAAAGACTCTCCACCTTCTCCTTGCCGTTCCTGAACTGTGCCTGTGCTCCATTATCATGGTGTCTGTCCCTCTAAAACTGTAGCTTTCTTAGTCATGGTGTTTTAGCAGACCAATCAAAAGGTAAAGAAGACAGTGACATCTAGTTTATATCACTTGAGGAAGTCCATCTTCAAAATAAGTATTCATTTTATACCTGAAACTCTACCAGTAAGCCACATTTAAAGTGTTGTTAGTCACAGTATGTTAGTTACAGTTTTAAACACTGTACCCACAGTATGAAGCCACATCTGTAAGTCAATGCATCTCAATACAG
>NW_022196909.1:68596931-68597891 GCF_008632895.1 Mastomys coucha | reverse complement strand
ATTATTGAATTTAAAACTATTTACCAGTAAAGGAATAAACCCAATTCTACCCAAGAAATTAAATATATCCTAAACTGCAAGCAACAGTCAGCCTTTAATCACAGTTCAGAAAAACAGGTAATATTTGTAATCAAATACAGGGAAGCATCCAGCTGATCTCTAAGAACACCTTTATTTTCTCTATAAGTTCTGGCATTGTTAGGCTTGGGAAAATAAGAATTTCCTGGCAAAAAAAAAAAAAAAAAAAGGCATGAGGTGTGGGCAACCAGATGTGAAGCGGGAAAGGCAGCCTTCAGGAAAGAACTACTGTGCAGAAGGACAATAAACCAAGTTTCCTGATCTAGCCTCTAACCCTGAGACCTTGAAACCTGCACACTGGCTGGATTCACTTCTGGTGTAGCTGAAACTCAAAGCTGGTGGGTTATGATACCATACACTTTAAACCCTGAATTTGGGAGGAGGCAGGAAGACCAGAAAGAAGTTCAAGGCCATCCAGCACTACATGAGACTCTAGTTCAAACAAACAAAATACTTTATTATGTCTAATTTTTCAAAGATCAAAAGCCCCCAACCCATAGTGTCTTGTCATTTCGGTAGTAGGAACTGAAGCAAGAGAATCGTGATTACACCAGGCAGTGGTGGCACGCAACTTTAATCCCAGCACTTGGAAGGTAGAGGCAGGCATATTTCTGAGTTTGAGGCCAACCTAGTCTACAGAGTGAGTTCTAAGACACCAGGGCTACACAGAGAAACCCTGTCTTTAAAAAAAACAAACAAACAAAAAAAAGAGAATCATGATTACAAAACAAGACTTTAGAAGTAATCTCTACTTTCCTTAGAAAGCAGAGAGACTAAAAAGATGAACATAATATACAATAACAAAGAACTGTCCTTTGCACTGAAAATGACAAGTGAAGCTGATGACACTGGTGCTTGAAGGTAGTGAAAAAGAAGTAAAAA
>NW_022196909.1:68588920-68596905 GCF_008632895.1 Mastomys coucha | reverse complement strand
AAAAAAAAAAAAAAAAAAAAAAAAAAACATGGTGATCATGACCATCAGCATCATCCAAATCTGTGGTGGCATATGCCTGGAATCTCAAATGGGGAGGCAGAGACCTTGAATTCCTGGGTATCCCAAAGACCTTGCATCAAAAAGAAATCCAGGTAGTTCTGGGGTCAGGGCACACACCGGCAACCCCAGTCAGTACTCTGGAAGCAATGGCAGGCAGAGCTCTGTAAATTCCAGGCCAGCTAGGACTACAAAATATGACTGTGTCTCAAAAAACAAACAAATAAAAGAAGCAAAGTCAACAATAGGATTCCTGAAGAACACAGATATTGATCTTACCTCCACATCCATGTACACACACACACACACACACAACTTCCTTACAAAGCTGAAAACTGAAGGCTGGAGAGATGTCTCAGAAGTTAAGCTCTCAGAACCCACATAGCATTTCATACCTGACTGTAACTCCAGTACTTGGAGATCTGATGTCCTTTTCTGGCCTCTGACAGCTCCATGCACATAAATACATAAATCAAAGTAAAACACTCATACACATAAAATAGAAATAAATTTATTTTTAAAAAACCTGACAGCTTATCACTAGTGGAGTCTGATCCTCTGCAGCTGACAGTGTTCAGAACAATAGACGCTAAAACAACAAAAAATACAGCTATTCTTGGTAACATAATGTATCTCTTGCTTTCTAGTCTTAAAAACTGGCTTTTGGGGGCTGGTGAGATGGCTCAGCAGGTAAGAGCACCAATTGCTCTTCTGAAGGTCATGAGTTCAAATCCCAGCAACCACATGGTGGCTCACAACCACCCATAATGAGATATGTCACCCTCTTCTGGTGCATCTGAAGACAGCTACAGTGTACAGAGGTCCTCAGAAATCAATTCCCAACAACCAGTTGAAGGCTCACAACTATCTGTACAACTAGTGTGTATTCATATACATAAAATAAATAAATCTTTTTAAAAAACTAGCTTTTGTATAAGTTCACAGCCTTCAATAAAAAAATGTTTTGTTTAGTCAGGACAGAGTCTCATCATGTAGCTCTGACAGCCTGGAATTCACTATGTAAACCAGACTGGACTCAAACTCACAATGATCCAGTTGTCTGTGCCACGTGATTGATGCTGGCATCAAGATGTGCACCCATCCCCCAGACCATTTTACTTTTTGTTGTTTTTAAAGGCATCCATCTTTTTCCAGAGATAATATCTCTCAGTAAACCTGAAGCTGTACTGTTTCAGCCAGGCTGGCTGGCTAGCCAGTGAGGTTCTGGGATCTGCCTATCTCTGCCCATTAACTGGGGTTATAGGCGTAGGTGGTATCTTAGTTAGGGCAACTCTTATAAAAGACAACATTTAATTGGAACTGGCTTACAGGTTCAGAGATTCTGTCCATTAGTATCAAAGTAGGAACACAGCAATGTTCAGGCAGGCATGATACACATAGAGCTGAGAGTTCTACATCTTCACCTGAAGGCTACTAGAAGAAAACTGACTTCCAGGGAGCTAGGATGAAGGTCTTAAAGCCCACACCCACAATGACACACCTACTCTAACAAGGCCATACCTACTCCACACCTCCTAATAGTGCCATTCACTGGGCAAACCATATACAAATCATCACAGGTGGCCATGACAGGCTTTTATGTGGGACCTGTGAGTTTGAACTCAGGCCCTCATCCTTTCATAGGAAAGGCACTTATCCACTGAGCCATCTCCTCAGCCTTCTGAATAATTATTTCCTAACTCTTGATTGAATGTCCTTCTTATCTGAGCAGATTATCCTGCTTCCAAAGATGTAGAAGAGTCTCCATACTGTCAGGATTACATGGTTCTTACAGAATTCCCTAGTTCACAACTTGATTAGCAACAATACAGCACATGCTAATGTATTTCCATGAAGAGGCACAAGGTGAGACTCTGCCTTGATAAACAAATTAGATAGATAGATAGATAGATAGATAGATAGATAGATAGATAGATAGATAGATAGATAGATAAATGGTTAGGGAAAATGGCTCAATGGCAGAGTGCTTGCCTAGTATGCATGAGAACCCAGATTTAACTTCCAGCACCACACACACACAAAGATTAAATGCCTAAAGAACTTGCTAAAAATGCCCTGAAGGTAGGGGTGAAGGGATAAAAGAGCGGTAGGGTTTAGATAAAACAAACAAATGTTAAAGATCATTAAGTGGGTCCAAGGTTGTTTGTTAAACTAGTTGGTGTGTCCACAAGTTTATATGATTACTTTTTTTAAAGCAGGGGAAGGAGGAAGACAGTGTAATCTCATAAAACGGTTTTCTGGAACCCTAGCAAATTAATAAACTAGCATTCCAGCAAGAATCACCCACAAGTTCTTGAAAACATATAGACAGTTCCATTTAAAAGAGTGATGGAGTGGGCCAGGCAGCGGCGGCGGCACACGCCTTTAATCCCAGCACTTGGGGGGCAGAGGCAGGCGGATTTCTGGGTTCGAGGCCAGTCTGGGCTACAGAGTGAGTTCCAGGGCAGCCAGGGCTATACAGCGAAACCCTGTCTTAAAAAACCAAAAAAAAACAACAACAACAAAAAAAGAAAGTGATAGAGTGATGGTGGATTCCCAGTTCAAAAGCATTCAGAAAGCTGAGGCAGGAGGATGATATCTCTGGCCTCTGAGGTATCCTATCTCTACCAAAAAGGAATAAATCAAAAAAGTTCAGGTTGGCCGGGCAGTGGTGGTGCACACCTTTAATCCCAGCACTTGGGAGGCAGAGGCAGGCGGATTTCTGAATTCAAGGCCAGCCCTGTCTACAGAGTTAGTACCAGGATTGCCAGGGCTATCCTGTCTCCTAAAAAAAATGAAAAAAAAGAAAAAGAAAAGAAAAGAAAAAACAACAGCAACAACAACAAAAAAAAGTTTAGGTTGTCCTTTACAGAGGTGGCTCTCAATCTGTGAGTCATGACCCTTTGGAGTCAAATGACCTTTTCACAAAGATCCATATCAGGTACCCCAGGGACTATACTAAAGTGTCCCAGCTTAGGGAGGTTAAGAACCACCCCTTTACAGTGTTCTATGTTCTTTTTTATTATTAGATATTTTCTTTATTTACATTTCAAATGTTATCCCCCTTCCTTGTTTCCCTTCCAAAAATGTCCTATCCCATCTCCCCTCCCCTTGCTCACTAATCCACCCACTCCCACTTCCCCATCTTGGCATTACCCTACACTGGGGCATCAGGCCTTCACAGGACCAAGGACCTCTCTCCCATTGATATCCAACAAGGCCATCCTCTGTTATATATGCAGCTGGAGCCATGGGTCCTTCCATGTGTACTCTTTGGTTGGTGGTTTAGTCCCTAGGAGCTCTGGAGGTACTGGTTGGTTGATATTGTTGTTTCTCCTATGGGGCTGCAAACCACTTCAGCTCTTGGGTCTTTTCTCTAGCTCCTCCATTGGGGACCCTTGTGTTCTATGTTCTAAACTAATCAGATGGGCATGTCCTCAGGAAGACCATGGTGTTGTCAACCTCCCAACAAGCAACACTAATTCAAATCAGTTAAAGAACACAGGAGAGGGCATGGAAGTAGGACATGCATCTGGGGAGTTGGGAGAAGTCGGAGGGAGAGCTGAGATTGAGTATGTATTGCAGTGTCAGAGAGTAGATAAAATATACTTAAATGAGTATAAAATTCCCTTAACTTAATCTCAGGGTACATCTTAACTTATGAACAGGTTAATTTCTGGTGTGAATTTACAAGAACATGGAGCTATAAACACACAAGCCGCACACATACATGCACACATAGATGTGTACACTCTGCTGGACTGTAACTCAGTAGCATAGCACTTACCTAATTGATACAATGCCCTCAGCTACATTCCCAGCACTAAAGACCAAAAATTAAAATAAAATAAAGCAAAACAAATAACTGCATATTTGTTTTTCCATTCTTCACTATGAATTGGAAAATAAGGACTCTGCTGCCAACTCTTGTTCAGAAACAGAAAAGGCAGCCAGGTCAGCTGGCTTTTGTCACTTCCCAGGTCAGCTGGCTTTTGTCACTTCCCGGGTCAGCTGGCTTTCGTCACTTGCACCATTTCTGGCAAGTTTGTGTGCTTACATGTACAGAACCAGACAATTACTAGCTTGAGAAGAAACAAGATCTTTGTTTTTTAATGGTAATTGATTAGGGATAATAGGATTTCCCAACCAATATGGGCACAGCTCAGCCCAATCGTAGATTCCTTGAGCTCTACTGTTAACTGCATCGTATTGGGTGATTCAGTTTGAAGGGATGGACTATAATATTGGCATAATTATAAGCTGAGACATCTCTGGAAGCTTTGGAATCTTTCCTTTGCACTGCTTAAAACTACGAAAGCCTTTAGCTGCAAACAAGATGTTTTTGTAACGAAAGCATTTGTCTTTTAATCACAACTTAGGTTATTTTTGACAGCAGTTAAGTCAACACAATGATGCACTTATTAGTGTGTTGGTTTCTTCTTCGAGATCTCAATTCTGTTTCCTAATGGAGAGTGTTCCAGTGCAGCAGCTTCCAGGGAAGAGCACACCACTGTCCGTACTTTTGCCTTGTAAGTATTGAAATGCTAATACTTGCATTAAATGCAATACAGTGCAATAAATCACTGAAACACCGTCTAGCAGAGAACCACATAAGACATCAGGCTCAGCTTCAGAGTTGGAGCTACGTCATTTGGACCAACAGCAAACAGGCAAAAGACAATGCCAAAATGGCACTCTTTTACAGGTCGTGGGTAGAAGGAATAAGAAAGAACGTGGTGATTCCATTTTGCCCAAAGACAGTCCTTGCCATACTGGTCAGTAAGAGGTTCAGGTCAGGTCAAGCTAGCTATACAGTGAAACCTGAGCCAGAGTGTGTGTGTGTGTGTGTGTGTGTGTGTGTGTGCGCGCGCGTGCGCGCGTGCACGCGCAAGAAAAAAAGGGAGATAAAGGAGATGAATCATCTAGAGCTGATGTCACGATTCAGGGCCAAAGCATGTGCTTTGTATGTGCAAAGCCGTGGGTTTCACCCTTGGTACCAAAAAGAGGTGGAGGAAATGTATCCTAAAAGTAGTGTTAGGGGAACTGCAGTGAGGTTTAGCTGGTTAAGAGCACTGATTTTCTTCCAGAGGGCCTGGGTTCAATTTCCAACATCCACATGGAAGCTTACAACCATCTGTAGCTCCAGTCCCAAGTGATCTAATAGATTCATCTGTCCCTCACAAGATTCCACACAAACAAATTTGAACACTTGGAAAGCAGAGGCAGGTAAATCTCTTGAGTCTGAGTCAAGCCTGGTCTACAGATGGAGTTCCAGGACAGCTGGTGCTACACAGAGAAACATTGTCCCCATTAATCAATTAAAACTAATTAATAATTACTGTCATTGTGATTATTATTATTATACATAACTATCCACTTAGTTGAGGTTTTAAACCTGACACTAAAGCCCTGTAGTGCCGCCTCCACCAGGACAAATCAGGTCTATCACTCAGGCCTGTCCCTCTTACACATCATGTCTATTTCAATTTCATCCTTCTGTGCCCCAGCTCTTACAATATGGTGAAAAGACAAAGGAGAAGGCCGTGCAAGCAGATGGGGTCTGTCTCACCCATGAAGCACTTCGCAGCAGACTCTGCACCCTCGTTAACAAAGTGGCAAATATGGTTTGCCCAGAGTCCAGCAGTGTGACTCTCAGGCCACTGTGGAATGGCTACCAGCTGATTTGGGAACTTACCAAGTGCATGGCTACAGCTTCTACAGGATTCTGTCAAACTGACAATTATCTGCTGGAGGTCTCCTCTTGGTGGAGTAGGAGAGGGGTTGGGGTTCTTCCAGCCATTGCATTTACAGGACTCCTCTGCCTAAAAATGATAAAAAGAGAGAAACGGAACTCTTGTAACAGGCACCCAAGGACGGTTTTACAAGAGACGAATGCACACTAGTTATCTGACAGTGATTCACACATGAGCTAAGTAATTTTCTTTTTTTGTTACTGATTTAAGTGTTATTGCACTATGATGAGAAAAGATACATGATTTCAATTTATCTGGATTTGTTAACATTTAAAACATATTTTAAGTAAATAGAATTATATCACATTGTTGTTTCCCTTTTGTACCCCAACTCCTCCCAGAGACCACCCTTCAATACCTGCAATACCTTTTGATTTTTTTTATTTTGTCATATTCTTTAAAATTTATAAAATATTGTAACAATAAAATTGAGTATTATAAAAATTGATATAAAACAACAATCAATTGAACAGTCTTATGTAGATGCTTGTCTACGGCAATATTGAAAATATTGCTTGTTTGAATATTGCTGAAAACACTTGTTTTCAGTATAAATCTTAAATAACTCCAAACATATTAACTGTATATTTTAAAATAACACATCACTACTAGTATTTTTTTAAATGAACATAAATAGATAAAGTCTTTTTGTTGGTTTGTTTGTTTTATATTTAGTAGAGCTTAAAATCTTGGCTCAGTAAGTGGTAAAAACCCAAAACAAGAACAATTTCTAGACATTGGAGTTCATTGTAATAAGGCTGTACTTCATTGACCCTCACATCACCAAAGGATTTTACCTCCATTGTATCTAAGCTAAGAGTTGACAGTTCTGGTGTGCCAAGGACTGAATTGTAGGCACGATTTTTGGATACAGACTTCCTGCTATGATCAGAGCTATTTGACTTGAGTGAGTTTCTTTATTCTCAGCCCACAGAGAACAGGTTACATTCATTTAAGAAATGGTGTGTGGGGCTGGAGAGATTGCTCAGTGGTCAAGAGCACTGACTGCTCTTCCAGAGGCCCTGAGTTCAAATCCCAGAAACCACATGGTGGTTCACAACCATCCATAATGAGATCTGACACCCTCTTCTGGAGGAGTGTCTGAAGACAATTTCAGTGTACTCTCATATAATAAATAAATAAATCTTTTTAAAAAAAAAAAAGAAAGAAAGAAATGGTGTGTGTATTAAGATGCTCTATCCTTGAAGTCATTCACCAACTGTTTCAGTGAACAATGGTTGTGCTTGGAGGGTGGCACAGCCATTAGGTGAGGGTAAGAATTTGGTTCATTGGCTATGATGATTTTGAAAAGCATTCATCTCAGAGAAAGAGTAACTTATAAAGCCCTCTTCTTCAAACGTGATACAATAGTTACAACCATCAAGCAAAGCATTCACTCTCACTCTTTGTTGTTCTCTTCAAGCCACCTCCCTAGTTAATCGTCTAATTGTCTATTTTCTTTTGGCTGTATAAATACTTCTGAGATATGTAAGCTGTTCTAAAAACCATAGTATAGTGTAAAAGCATCAAATAAACAATCCTACTAATAGAGAGGCTGAATAGGAGAAGCCTGATTTCAAGACCATTATGTGGTACACAGCAAGACACTGTCTGTCATATACAAATAAGCTGAAAGTGTATATGGATTGTACAATATTGGGCCTATTTCTCCAATTACCAAATTAGAGAAACCACTGGATGACAGCCAACAAATTTCTAATTCCTCATATTTTTGGATTTCAATCAATTAGGATATATTGGTAATATTAATTTTCATATTAAGATATTAAGAAAAAGTAATTGTATCTTCCTGTTATTTTTGTTGTTAGAGGTGGAATTAGGTTTGTATGGGTTTATTGAAAGATTACTTTCTTGCTTCTTCTAGGGTATAGTTTTACTCCTTATGTTGGTGTTTTCCATCTATTATCCTTTGTAGGGATGGATTTGTGAAAAGATATTGTGTAAATTTCATTTTGTCATGGAATATCTTGTTTTCTCCAATATCTTGTTTTCTCAATTGTGTAATTGAGAGTTTTGCTGGGTATAGTAGCCTGGGCTGGCATTTGTGTACTCTTAGGGTCTCTGTGACATCTGCCCAGGATCTTCCAGCTTTCATAGTCTCTGGTGAGAAGTCTGGTGTAATTCTGATACGCCTGCCTTTATATGTTACTTGAC